>NW_026879866.1:0-283269 GCF_032173495.1 Musca vetustissima
TTTCCACCCTGCACCACCTCCTGATGATGTAATGATGTAGCTGTCAATGATGCTATGCTACGCTATGATGATTCCCAGCCACTATAATCCTGGTTGAGAGTGAACTTTTTTACAAATAGTGCCTTTTTTATTATGGATGGCTGCACTTCTGCATCGACACTTAATAATGTGGATAGAGTATTTTTTTATGAATTTATAGCTCATAAAAGAAAAACA
Organism: Musca vetustissima; assembly: GCF_032173495.1. Lineage (NCBI taxonomy): Eukaryota > Metazoa > Arthropoda > Insecta > Diptera > Muscidae > Musca > Musca vetustissima. The sequence goes on from NW_026879866.1 coordinate 217, forward strand.
CATTGTTTGCACAGAAAGGGGAAACAACTACCACTCCCTCTGCCCCTCTTTGTCAAGCAGTCAATGTATTTTGACATAAAAATGAAATTATCACATACCAATACACACACACACACAAAACACTTCACACACAGAGTCTATAAATCATTGACTATGCGGACATTTTCAGTTAATTTTTTAAAATTTGTGGGGTTATGTCAATGGAAGTAGCTTAAATTAAATTGAATTATACGGAAATGAGGGTCAGAAGCGTATTTTTTTTAAGAATATTTTTTCAATAGTCCTTCATTCCAAGGCGTGGATTTTTTAAAGAATATTTTTGCAAAGGTCCTTCATTCCCAGGCCTCGATTTTTAACAGAATATTTATTCAAGGATCCTTCATTTCAAGGCGTGGATTTTTTAAAGAATATTTTTTTAAGGGCCCTTCTATCCAAGGCGTGGATTTTTTAAAGAATATTTTTTCAAGGGTCCTTCTATCCAAGGCGTGGATTTTTAAGAATATTTTTTCAAGGGTCCTTCTATCCAAGGCGTGGATTTTTTAAAGAATATTTTTTCAAGGGTCCTTCTTTCCAAGGCGTGGATTTTTTAAAGAATATTTTTTCAAGGGTCCTTCTATCAAGGCGTGGATTCCTTCTATCCAAGGCGTGGATTTTTTAAAGAATATTTTTTCAAGGGTCCTTCTATCCAAGGCGTGGATTTTTTAAAGAATATTTTTTCAAGGGTCCTTCTATCCAAGGCGTGGATTTTTTAAAGAATATTTTTTCAAGGGTCCTTCTATCCAAGGCGTGGATTTTTTAAAGAATATTTTTTCAAGGGTCCTTCTATCCAAGGCGTGGATTTTTTAAAGAATATTTTTTCAAGGGTCCTTCTATCCAAGGCGTGGATTTTTTAAAGAATATTTTTTCAAGGGTCCTTTATCCAAGGCGTGGATTTTTTAAAGAATATTTTTTCAAGGGTCCTTCTATCCAAGGCGTGGATTTTTTAAAGAATATTTTTTCAAGGGTCCTTCTATCCAAGGCGTGGATTTTTTAAAGAATATTTTTTCAAGGGTCCTTCTATCCAAGGCGTGGATTTTTTAAAGAATATTTTTTCAAGGGTCCTTCTATCCAAGGCGTGGATTTTTTAAAGAATATTTTTTCAAGGGTCCTTCTATCCAAGGCGTGGATTTTTTAAAGAATATTTTTTCAAGGGTCCTTCTATCCAAGGCGTGGATTTTTTAAAGAATATTTTTTCAAGGGTCCTTCTATCCAAGGCGTGGATTTTTTAAAGAATATTTTTTCAAGGGTCCTTCTATCCAAGGCGTGGATTTTTTAAAGAATATTTTTTCAAGGGTCCTTCTATCCAAGGCGTGGATTTTTTAAAGAATATTTTTTCAAGGGTCCTTCTATCCAAGAAGGATAGAAAGAATATTTTTTAAAGAATAATTTTTCAAGGGCCCTTCTATCCAAGGCGTGGACTTTTTAAAGAATATTTTTTCAAGTGCCCTTCTATCCAAGGCGTGGAATTTTTAAAGAATATTTTTTCAAGGGCCCTTCTATCCAAGGCGTGGAATTTTTAAAGAATATTTTTTCAAGGGTCCCACAAGAGGCGTGGAATTTTTAAAGAATATTTTTTCAAGGGTCCCACAAGAGGCGTTGATTTTTTAAAGAATATTTTTTCAAGGGTCCCACAAGAGGCGTGGATGTTTTAAAGAATATTTTTTCAAGGATCCCAAATAGGCGTGGATTTTTTAAAGAATATTTTTTCAAGGATCCCAAATAGGCGTGGATTTTTTAAAAAATATTTTTTCAAGGACCCAAATAGGCGTGGATTTTTTTAAAAAATATTTTTTCAAGGACCCAAATAGGCGTGGATTTTTTTAAAAAATATTTTTTAACGGCTCCCATAGGGGTGGATTTTTTAAAGAATAGTTTTTCAAGGGTCCGAAATAGGCGTGTATTTTTTAAAGAGTAGTTTTTCAAGGGTCCTTCTATCCAAGGTGTGGATTTTTTAAAGAGTAGTTTTTCAAGGGTCCTTCTATCCAAGGCGTGGATTTTTTAAAGAGTAGTTTTTCAATGGTCCGAAATAGGCGTGGATTTTTTAAGGAGTAGTTTTTCAAGGGTCCGAAATAGGCAAGGATTTTTTAAGGAGTAGTTTTTCAAGGGTCCGAAATAGGCGTGGATTTTTTAAAGAATAGTTTTTCAAGGTTCCGAAATAGGCGTGGATTTTTTAAAGAGTAGTTTTTCAAGGCTCCGAAATAGGCGTGGATTTTTTAAAGAGTAGTTTTTCAAGGCTCCGAAATAGGCGTGGATTTTTTAAAGAGTAGTTTTTCAAGGCTCCGAAATAGGCGTGGATTTTTTAAAGAGTAGTTTTTCAAGGCTCCGAAATAGGCGTGGATTTTTTAAGGAGTAGTTTTTCAAGGGTCCGAAATAGGCGTGGATTTTTTTAAAAGTAGTTTTTCAAGGTTCCGAAATAGGCGTGGATTTTTTAAAGAGTAGTTTTTCAAGGTTCCGAAATAGGCGTGGATTTTTTAAAGAGTAGTTTTTCAAGGTTCCGAAATAGGCGTGGATTTTTTAAAGAGTAGTTTTTCAAGGTTCCGAAATAGGCGTGGATTTTTTAAAGAGTAGTTTTTCAAGGTTTCGAAATACACGTTGATTTTTAAAGAGTAGTTTTTCAAGGTTCCGAAATAGGCGTGGATTTTTTAAAGAGTAGTTTTTCAAGGTTCCGAAATAGGCGTGGATTTTTTAAAGAGTAGTTTTTCAAGGTTCCGAAATAGGCGTGGATTTTTTAAAGAGTAGTTTTTCAAGGTTTCGAAATACACGTTGATTTTTAAAGAGTAGTTTTTCAAGGTTCCGAAATAGGCGTGGATTTTTTAAAGAGTAGTTTTTCAAGGTTCCGAAATAGGCGTGGATTTTTTAAAGAGTAGTTTTTCAAGGGTCCGAAATAGGCGTGGATTTTTTAAAGAGTAGTTTTTCAAGGGTCCGAAATAGGCGTGGATTTTTTAAAGAGTAGTTTTTCAAGGGTCCGAAATAGGCGTGGATTTTTTAAAGAGTAGTTTTTCAAGGGTCCGAAATAGGCGTGGATTTTTTAAAGAGTAGTTTTTCAAGGGTCCGAAATAGGCGTGGATTTTTTAAAGAGTAGTTTTTCAAGGGTCCGAAATAGGCGTGGATTTTTTTTAAATTTTTTTAACTAATAATCTTTCCTAACAAACTGTGACGTATGATTAATGTATGAAAATATGTGCAATAAATCATTCGCAACATAAATGGCCACAAACACCTTACCTTCGTGACATATTGAGACCATCTGCCTTACAATGACATCAAATGGACAATTTCTTTTAATCTCTGCTCTAAATTGGAACAAATTGTCTGTGTGTATGGAAATAATTGAAATTTTCAATAAACATTTGTCCAACTGAACTGAATATTTAATTTAAAAATTGTCAACACGCTTCCGAGGATAGACTACTCCCAGCAGAGGTCCGGTATGGATGTCGAACACATACACATATTCGTTAACATTTGCATGGGCAGCATGGTGAATGTACACTTTCGGATTTTTTTCTATAGAGGAAAAGAAGGTGTAGGGGCGACAACATAATCGTCTTTGTATTGCTCTGAAACCAAATACAATGCCCCCCGAAGCACCCGAAGAAGAATTTGTTTTGAATTCTAAATCCAAAGAGGAAGCAAAATAGCATGTTCTGTGTTAAATCTCCATGGGATAAAATGCCTAAACAAGAGCAATAGTGTCAACGCCATCATCATCAGCAGCAGAAGCAGCACCAGCAGCTATGGCCAGGACACAATACAAGGACGCCCCAACATGGACACAGACCAATAACATCGGTTCCTCGAGAACGACAATAAAGAAACAAATGAGAAATGCATGCAAAATGGATCTTCTTCCTCTGTGGCAATATGATGCTACGAAATATTACCCGGACGAGGCATTTTTTTTTTGTGCGTCAACAATTCTACGGGCAATGAGGCATGGAGCGGCACACACAATTTCCTTGTTCTGTGTGACCCACAACTGTCACATTTCATTTTGGGGTACAAATCATAATTTTGCAATGCTACGAAGGAAAGTCCACACACACACACACACTTCTATGCAAACACAGTGTGTGTGGGTATTGGTAAATTCCTTTGAATTCCAGGACAACTGAAAACACAATTGACCAGCAGTATTTTATGTTGCTGCCACTGCTGCATTGAGCAGCATTGCATCTCATTGGCTTATATCCGCATATGAGATTTTTTTTCTTTTTCGGAAATGCCCAGATGTCAAAGACAATCTTGCATAAAACCAATAAACGAATGTCCACAAGGCTTCCGGCACCCCCTCTGTGTGCGAGACTCAAATTCTGTTTATTGCACATACTTTAGGAAGACAATATCCTGTTGTAGTTGAGAGCAAACATTCTTGGACACGTTATTCCTGATGAAAAGGGAGATTTTGAAACACTAAAGGGATATTCTTAAACGAATCTTTCAAAAATTTTAAACACGTTAAGAAATCTACGGCACTTGGGTACTTTGAAAAAATATATTGTGGTGGTCACTAAAAATATTTTTTTTTTTTTTGAAAACTCCAGCTAAGAAACGACTACTCTTTAAAAAATCCACGCCAATTTGGGATCCTTGAAAAATATTCTTTAAAAAATAAACGCCTATTTCGGACCCTTGAAAAACTACTCTTTAAAAAATCCACGCCTATTTCGGACCCTTGAAAAACTACTCTTTAAAAAATTCACGCCTATTTCGGACCCTTGAAAAAACTACTCTTTAAAAAATCCACGCCTATTTCGGACCCTTGAAAAACTACTCTTTAAAAAATCCACGCCTATTTCGGACCCTTGAAAAACTACTCTTTAAAAAATCCACGCCTATTTCGGACCCTTGAAAAACTACACTTTAAAAAATCCACGCCTATTTCGGACCCTTGAAAAACTACTTTTTAAAAAATCCACGCATATTTCGGACCCTTGAAAAACTACTCTTTAAAAAATCCACGCCTATTTCGGACCCTTGAAAAACTACTCTTTAAAAAATCCACGCCTCTTGTGGGACCCTTGAAAAACTACTCTTTAAAAAATCCACGCCTCTTGTGGGACCCTTGAAAAACTACTCTTTAAAAAATCCACGCCTCTTGTGGGACCCTTGAAAAACTACTCTTTAAAAAATCCACGCCTCTTGTGGGACCCTTGAAAAACTACTCTTTAAAAAATCCACGCCTCTTGTGGGACCCTTGAAAAACTACTCTTTAAAAAATCCACGCCTATTTCGGACCCTTGAAAAACTACTCTTTAAAAAATCCACGCCTATTTCGGACCCTTGAAAAACTACTCTTTAAAAAATCCACGCCTATTTCGGACCCTTGAAAAACTACACTTTAAAAAATCCACGCCTATTTCGGACCCTTGAAAAACTACTTTTTAAAAAATCCACGCCTATTTCGGACCCTTGAAAAACTACTCTTTAAAAAATTCACGCCTATTTCGGACCCTTGAAAAACTAGTCTTTAAAAAATCCACGCCTATTTCGGACCCTTGAAAAACTAGTCTTTAAAAAATCCACGCCTATTTCGGACCCTTGAAAAACTAGTCTTTAAAAAATCCACGCCTATTTCGGACCTTTGAAAAACTAGTTTTTAAAAAATCCACGCCTCTTGGGGACCCTTGAAAAACTACTCTTTAAAAAATCCACGCCTCTTGTGGGACCCTTGAAAAACTACTCTTTAAAAAATCCACGCCTATTTCGGACCCTTGAAAAACTACTCTTTAAAAAATCCACGCCTCTTGTGGGACCCTTGAAAAACTACTCTTTAAAAAATCCACGCCTCTTGTGGGACCCTTGAAAAACTACTCTTTAAAAAATCCACGCCTCTTGTGGGACCCTTGAAAAACTACTCTTTAAAAAATCCACGCCTCTTGTGGGACCCTTGAAAAACTACTCTTTAAAAAATCCACGCCTCTTGTGGGACCCTTGAAAAACTACTCTTTAAAAAATCCACGCCTCTTGTGGGACCCTTGAAAAACTACTCCTTAAAAAATCCACGCCTTTTGTGGGACCCTTGAAAAACTACTCTTTAAAAAATCCACGCCTCTTGTGGGACCCTTGAAAAAATATTCTTTAAAAAATCCGGGACCCTTAAAAGATATTCTTTAACAAATCCACGCCTCTTGTAAGACCCTTGAAAAGATATTCTTTAACAAATCCACGCCTCTTGTGAGACCCTTGAAAAGACATTCTTTAACAAATCCACGCCTCTTGTGAGACCCTTGAAAAATATTCTTTAACAAATCCACGCCTCCTGTGAGACCCTTGAAAAAATATTATTTAACAAATCCACGCCTCTTGTGAGACCCTTGAAAAAATATCCTTTAACAAATCTACGCCTCTTGTGAGACCCTTGAAAAAATATTCTTTAAGAAATTCACGCCTCTTGTGGGACCCTTGAAAAAATATTCTTTAAAAAGTCCACGCCTCTTGTGGGAGCCTTGAAAAAATATTCTTTAAAAAATCCACGCCTCTTGTGGGAGCCTTGAAAAAATATTCTTAACAAATCCACGGCTCTTGTGGGACCCTTGAAAAATATTCCCTAAAAAATCCACGCCTCTTGTGGGACCCTTGAAAAAATATTCTTCAAAAATCCGACCTCTTATGTTTTCCCCATTCATATTATTTTCTTTGAATAATTATTTCAAATCTTTTTTTCTTCACTTCAATTGAAAAACAAAATGCTATTTATTTCCCACTTTTCCTACCTACATCCCTCTCTCACTCTCTCCCTCTTAGCTATGCCTAATTTACAGACATTATTCTCCTACCTGTTGCTATTTGTTAACAACTTCCGTTTTCCGTTGTAAATTGAAAAGGAAATTTCAATCGCACATACACACACAGACACACCACATTAAGTATACGTCAAGTTGATAGCAATAGAGCAGTGACAGCAAACAATAAGAAAGCAGAAGAAGGAGAAAAAAGAACGAACTTATTTTGCCAAAACTCAGCTAGCAGTCAAAGCGTAAACCTTAAACCTCAACAGTTCTCCATAAAATGGAAATAAATTATTTTCTGTTTTTTTTTATTTTTTCTTTCTTATTGTCATTCTTGGAATGGTAAAAAGTATTTAACATTTCAACCAGCCACAAAAAATAACAACAAAACAAAAAACATGAAAAAGTGTGCATATGAAAAGAAAAATACAACGAAAAAAGGAAAAGCCATGGCCATAGTCGATCAATACGAACATAGAAAACCCTAAGGCGTGGATTTTTTTAAAAAATATTTTTTAGAGTTTCAAAAATATTTTTAGAGTCACAAACAAGGCGTGAATTTAAAATAAAATATATTTACATTTCCAAACAAGGCGTGAATTTAAAAAAATTAGAGTCCCATACAAGGCGTCGATTAAAAAAAATATTTTTTACAGTTCCAAACAAGGCGTCAATTTTTTTAAAGGACATTTTTGTAAAGCTCCAGTTCTAATTTAATTTTTTTATGGAATATGCAATACCTAACACCCTGTCTCCCATACAATATTGGTGTAGGTTACACATTTCCTCTGCCTTCATAAGAAATCCCATTCTCCTTCTTGGCCATTGAAGCTAAAGTTTTTCCGTAACGGAAATGCAATGTCATGCATGAATTTGCCATTTTGGGTTCATTAAAGTTTTCCATTTTTCTTTTTTTGTTCATACATTTCACTTTCACATTAGCATACACCCACACACACTCTCACCTGTGTGAGCACACTCACACACATGAAACATGTTCACATTTGCATTCATATTGAATTCAAAAAGAATCGATTCTCCTGTAAAATGAATGAATTCGTATTGTTGTCATGCCTTTCCTGAATACGTTGTCGCTTTGGGTTTGGCTGTTTCCTTCGCCAGGATCTTTGAACTGAATTTTTGGCATACCAACACAAGGTATTTTAATACCTGCCCGGAGTCAAAAGGAAAATGGTTACCACTACCGCCATACATACCGTAGACTGTAAGGAACTTTGGTCGTTCAGCCAATCATTGTAACTAGCGTGGTTGTGGCATAGGTGAGAGTGTGTGTATGTGTATGGGTATTTTGCTTTCTTTTCCCTGTCATCCAGTCATATGTCTTCCAATGAAAGTTAGAAGCCCTCATTTAAGCTTTTATTCCCAAAAAAAAGAAAACTTTTGTGTTATTTGTTATTGTGTGGGTCACAGTGTTTCAAAACGATTCAACGATCTAAACCAGTAAGGAAAGCAGTAAAGTCGGACGGGGCCGACTATATAATACCCTTCACCACTTTGGGTATATTCAACAGATGAATCCTAACAGACGTCACATTTTTCATGGACCAGTAAAACGAAATTGGATCCATAAACATGTCATTCTGCAACCTATACTAAATAGAAGCTATATCTAAATCTGAACCGATTTCAACGATTTCACGAAACATATACCACCTAATTCATAACGCTGTGCCAAATTTCGTGCAAACCGAAAGATATATAGAAACTTTAGTGGACCATTTACATAAAATCGGACGAAACTATATATAGAGCTATATTTAAATCTGAACCGATTTACTCGAAACTTAACACACGTCATTCAAGACTCAATTCAGTACACTATGCAAAATCTCGTGTAAATCAAAAGATATATAGAGACTTCGGTGCACCATTTACATAAAATCGGACGAAACTATAAATAAGAGCTATATCTTTATCTGAACCGATTTTCACGCAACTTAGCACACATCATTCTAGGCCTAATTCAATACACTGTGCGAAATTTCGTGCAAATAGAAATATATTTAGGGACTTTGGTGCATCATTTACCTTAAATCGGACAAAAATATATACGGGAGCTATATCTAAATCTAAACAGATTTTCACGAAACTTAGCACACATGATTCTATGCTTAACTCAGTACGCTGTGCCAAATTTCGTGCAAATCGAAAGATATTTAGGGACTTTGGTGCACCATTTACCTTAAATCGGACGAAAATACATATGGGAGCTATTTCTAAATCTGGACTGATTTTCACAAAACTTAGCACACATCATTCTAGGCTTCATTCAGTACGCTGTGCCAAATTTCGTGCAAATCGAAAGATATTTAGGGACTTTAATGCACCATTTACATGAAATCGGACGAAACTATATATTGGAGCTATATCTAAATTAAGACCGATTTTCACGAAACTTGGCAGACAACATTCTAGGCTCAATTCAGTACATTATGCCAAATTTGGTGCAAATCGAAAGATATATAGGGACTTTGGTGCACCATTTACATGAAATCGGACGAAACTATATATGGGAGCTATATCTAAATCTGGACCGATTTTCACGAAACTTGGCAGACATCATTCTAGACCTAAATGATTAGGCTGTACCAAATTTCGTGCAAATTTACATTAAATCGGTTAAATATATATATGGGAGCTATATCTAAATCTGAACCGATTTTTCTCAAGTTCAATAGGGTTCGTCCTTGGGCCAAATAAGTGACCTATACCAAATTTCATCCAATTCGGATAATAAATGCGACCTCTACTTTGTTTACAATTTAACATGGACAGACGGACGGACGGACGGACGGAGGGACAGACGGACATGCGTAAATCGACTCAGAAAGTGATTCTATGCATATTCTCAAAAGGAGCCATGGGTCTATCTCGATTATTTTTGCCTGTTACAAACATATGCACAAAGACATAATACCCTGTACCACAGTGTGGTGAAGGGTATAAAAACATTTATTGCGCGGATTTTAAAATACAAAGTCCGTCGCAAACCAATAGAAGCCGGGATATATAGTGACTTTGGTGCTCCATTTATATAAAATCGGACGAAAATATATATGAGAGCTATATCGAAATCTGAACCGATTTTCACGAAACTTACTACTCATCATTCTAGACTCAGTTGAGAACGCTATGCCAAATTCGTGCAAATCAAGGGATATATAGGGACATTGGTGCACCAATTACATTAAATCGGGCGAACCTATATATGGGAGATATATCTTAATCTCAAGCGATTTTCACGAAACTTACTACGCATCATTTTAGACTGAATTCAGTACGTTGTGCCAAATTTCGTGCAAATCGAATGATATATAGGGGCATTGGTGCACCATTTACATGAAATCGGAGGAAAATATATACGGGAGCTATTTCTAAATCTGAACCGATTTTTCCCCAATTTCAATAGGGTCCTTGGGCCAAATGAATGAGCTGTACCAAATTTCATCCAAATCGGACCAATTTGAAAGACCATATTCGGCAATGTTGTCTTCCACTTGGTCTTTCCATCTTATTAATGACCTTCCCTTACTGCGTGAACCATCAGCTGGTTCGCTTTTATATGCCTTCTGGGCTGGGGCATCTTCATCCATTCTCACAACATGACCTAGCCAACGTAGTCGCTGCAGCTTAATACGTCTAACAATGCCGATATCCGAGAATAGCTGGTACAGCTCATTGTTCATTCGACGGCGATATTCACCGTCAACGTAGGTCGGCCCATAGATCTTTCGGAGAATTTTTGCGTAAGTACCCATGCTTCAGATCCATATAAACAGCACGGGTAGTATCGGCGTCTTGTAGAGTGTGAGTTTGGTTTGGCCTTTGGTGGCCTTGTGTCTAAACTGCTTACTTAGACCATAGTAGCATCTGTTGGCCATCACAATCCTTCTCCGGATTTCAAAACTGATATCATTCGTTTTATTTATGGCGGTACCTAGGTATATAAAATCTGTCACTACATCGAAGCTGTAGTTCTCAAGTTCCACAGTTGGTCCGAGTCTACTGGACGTCTTGCGCGTTGATACCATAAGCTTGGTCTTCTCACCGTTTACTGCCAGACCCACTTTGGCAGACTCCTTCTCAATTAGTTCAAAGGTGGATGTTACCGCACGCAATGTTCGACCCATTATATCGATGTCATCGGCGTAGGCGAGTAACATGTGTTGTTTGGTGTACAGAGTGCCATTTCTGTTCACCTTTGCGTCTCGTATGATCTTTTCCAGGCAGGATGTTGAAAAGGTCACACGACAAACTGTCACCTTGTCTGAATCCTCGTTCGATATTGAATGGCTCCGATAGGTCCTTTTCGACTTTAACTGCTGAACTTGTGCCACTTAAAGTTATCATAGCCGTATTAATTTTGCAGGAATGCCAAAACGTAGACATGGCTTTAAACAGTGGATAGGGCTGACGAATGCAGCTTTATAGTCGACGAATAGGTGGAGTGTGTCGATGTGTTTTCGTGGGTCTTTTCCAGGATTTGGCGCAGAGTGAAAATCTGGTCAATGGTAGATTTGGCGCATTGGTATGGTGCAATAATGTCATTGACCATTGGCTTCAGTCGTTCACACAGCACACTGGATAGCACTTTATATGCGATGGGAAGAAGACTTATTCCTCTATAGTTGGCACATATCGTCTTGTCTCCTTTTTTGTGCACGGGACACAGGATACTGTGGTTCCAATCATTGAGGATGCATTCCTCTAGCCAAATTGTACTAATCAGCTGGTGCATTCTCCTTACCAGCATCTGACCACCAGTCATGAGCAGTTCGGCTGGTAACCCATCGACACCTGCTGCTTTATTATACTTCAACCGATTGATTGCTATTTTGAACTCATCTGGGCTAGGTGATATACACTCTATACCGTCATCTATTATTGGTTATGCGGTATCTTCTTCACCGCTACTATTTGATACCAGAAGTTTTTCAAAATGCTCCTTCCAGATCTTCAACACGCTGTCTCTATCTGTCACCAGGTTTCCTTCTTCATATCTACAGGAGGATGTGGCAGCACAAAAGACGTCGGTTTGAACTTCATTGTGACTCCTGTACATCTCGAGTTGCTCACCCGCTAACTTTTGAAATTTGATGAAATTTGGCACAGCTCATTTGTTTGGCCCAAGGACGAACCTTATTGAAATTGGGAAAAATCGGTTCAGATTTAGATATAGCTCCCATATATATTTTCGTCCGATTTAAGGTAAATGGTGTACCAAAGTCCCTATATAACTTTCGATATGCACGAAATTTGGTATAGCGTACTGAATTATGTCTAGAATGATGTGTGTAAAGCTTGGTAAAAATCGGGTCAGATTTAGATAAAGCTCTCATATATAGTTTCGCCCGATTTTAGGTAAATAACTACTATAACCACTAAAGTCCCTGGAAATCTTTTGATTTGCACGAATTTTGGCATAGCGTACTGAGTTTAGACTAGAATGATGTGTGCAAAGTTTCGTGAAAATCGGTTCATATTTAGATATAGCTCCCATATATATTTTCATCCGATTTAAGGTTATTGGTGCACCAAAGACCCTATATATCTTTCGATTTGCACGAAATTTGGCATAGCGTACTGAATTGTGTCTGTAATAATATGTGCTAAGTTTCATGAAAATCGGTTCAGATTTAGATATAGCCCCCATATATAGTTTCCCCCGATTTTAGTTAAATGGTGAACCAAAGACCCTGGAAATCTTTTCATTTGCACGAAATTTGTCATAGCGTTCTGAATTAAGTCTAGAATGACTTGTGCTAAGTTTCGTGAAAATCAGTTCAGATTTAGATATGGCTCCCATGTATATTTTCGTCCGATTTTATGTAATTGGTGTACCAAAGTCCCTATATATCTTTCGATTTGCACGAATTTTGGTATAGGGTACTGAATTAAGCATAAAATGATGTTGCTAAGCATAAATGATGTCGTGAAAAGATCCATAGCTTGGCCGATTGACACAACGTAGTGAAGTAATATAAATTAGACTTAGGCAAGTTTCCCTGGAATCGGCTCAGATATAGATATATAACAAAATCGCGACGTTTGTTAGGATACATATGTAGAATATACCCAAATTGATGAAGGGTATCATATAGTCGGCCCAGTCCGACTTTACTACTTTCCTTACTGGTTTAAAAATATTTTTGAAGGGTCAGTCCAAGGCGTGGATTTTTAAAAATATTTTTTTAAATGAACAAAAAATATTCTTATAAAATCCACGCCTTGTATAGACCCTTAAAAATCCACTTTTCTAAACACTGTTCCTTTAGTCCTCCCTGGCAGCATATCCCATTTCCTCCCATATACATATATCCAATTTTGTCATGTTAAATATATTTCCTTTATTCCATATTTCTTGTAGTCTTGGCCGTACCCAGTCCTTGCCTCATGCCCGTCAGGATTGTCAATAGTTTCGAATATTTTCTACAAAGTAATGAAAATTTATTGCTTCGCTTCGATGTTGTTGTTGTCATCCTCCTTTATTTTATTTTTATTCTCCCTGTCTTGTTGTCGATGATTGTGGTGGATATTTCATAAAAACTTTGTCCTGCAATTGCAGCCACACTTGGAAGCCATGTCTCCCTCCATTGGTCTCCTCTATTCATTGATGCTTTTAAATGGCTATGCCATGCCAGGAAATGGTTTCCATAGCTAACTGGGCTATTGCAGGAAAGGATTCAAACTTTGTTACCCATACATACGTACATACATATGTATACGTGTCTGTCCATATAACCAAAAATGTTGTGCAAACTTCGTTTAGTTGCCGTCCATTTAACCACATTACCCAACCACAGGAGATCAACAGCAGCAGCAGCAACAACAACTAAAACACAAATCATGCCGCAGAAACGAATTTTTTTAAACAAATAATTCCAAGTAATGAAGATGGTTTAGATGACAGAAGACGTGCCATGGTTTTGTAACCAATCTGCTTATATTTTGTTCCTGACACTTCCTCTACCAGTCAGCCAGCCTTCAAGCAACAGTCCTTGGCAGGACGTGCCATGCAGGTTTTCGAAAAGTCATTTATGTTGCAAACTAAATGAAAACTTCGGAGAATGGTGGGGAAATTGGGCAACAACACTGAAGGAAGAAGGCAAACTTTAACACATACCGGGTATCATCCTGGCATCAAAAACTTATTGGCAACCATTGTAAGTTTGAGGCTAATTTAAGGACATTTCATGTTATGACAGTAATTTCACTTTTTTTGTGATGTCCTTCCTCCGCTCCGTTTCTTTCCGGTGTAGTTTCAATTGCATTAAGTTTCCAAGGATATCAAAATAATTATGGCAACAAGGCAAATCGCCACAAGGCAGAAGGGATAGCTGTTGCAGATATTGAATTATTATGGGAAGTCAGTTGAGACACCTATTTGGGACCCTTAAAAAATGTTCTTTAAAAAATCCACGCCTTGGATAGAAGGACCCTTAAAAAATGTTCTTTAAAAAATCCACGCCTTGGATAGAAGGACCCTTAAAAAAATGTTCTTTAAAAAATCCACGCCTTGGATAGAAGGACCCTTAAAAAAATGTTCTTTAAAAAATCCACGCCTTGGATAGAAGGACCCTTGAAAAAATATTCTTTCAAAAATCCACGCCTTGGATAGAAGGACCCTTGAAAAAATATTCTTTAAAAAATCCACGCCTTGGATAGAAGGACCCTTGAAAAAATATTCTTTAAAAAATCCACGCCTTGGATAGAAGGACCCTTGAAAAAATATTCTTTAAAAAATCCACGCCTTGAATAGAAGGACCCTTGAAAAAATATTCTTTAAAAAATACTCTTTAAAAAATCCACGCCTTGGAATGGAGGACCCTTAAAAAAAATATTATTTAAAAAATATTCTTTAAAAAATCCACGCCTTGGAATGGAGGACCCTTAAAAAAAATATTATTTAAAAAATATTCTTTAAAAAATCCACGCCTTGGAATGGAGGACCCTTAAAAAAAATATTATTTAAAAAATATTCTTTAAAAAATCCACGCCTTGAAATGGAGGACCCTTGAAAAAATATTTTTTAAAAAATCCACGCCTATTTAGGAACGTTGAAAAAAAATATAAAAAAAATTTGTTTTTGTTTCTGTTTTATTACTTTTCTGTTTGTTTATTTTTTTGCTAAAGATATATTTCTGTATTTAATAATAATAATAATAATACGCAATTTAATTAACAACAATAAAACCTAATATAGATAATTTATAATTTACGCCTTGGATAGAGGACCCTTGAAAAAATATTCTTTAAAAAATCCACGCCTTGGATAGAAGGACCCTTGAAAAAATATTCTTTAAAAAATCCACGCCTTGGATAGAAGAACCCTTGAAAAAATATTCTTTAAAAAATCCACGCCTTGGAAAGAAGGACCCTTGAAAAAATATTCTTTAAAAAATCCACGCCTTGGATAGAAGAACCCTTGAAAAAATATTCTTTAAAAAATCCACGCCTTGGATAGAAGGACCCTTGAAAAAATATTCTTTAAAAAATTCACGCCTTGGATAGAAGGACCCTTGAAAAAATATTCTTTAAAAAATCCACGCCTTGGATAGAAGGACCCTTGAAAAATATTCTTTAAAAAATCCACGCCTTGGATAGAGGACCCTTGAAAAAATATTCTTTAAAAAATCCACGCCTTGGATAGAAGGACCCTTGAAAAAATATTCTTTAAAAAATCCACGCCTTGGATAGAAGGACCCTTGAAAAAGTATTCTTTAAAAAATCCACGCCTTGGATAGAAGGACCCTTGAAAAAATATTCTTTAAAAAATCCACGCCTTGGATAGAAGGACCCTTGAAAAAATATTCTTTAAAAAATCCACGCCTTGGATAGAAGGACCCTTGAAAAAATATTCTTTAAAAAATCCACGCCTTGGATAGAAGGACCCTTGAAAAAATATTCTTTAAAAAATCCACGCCTTGGATAGAAGGACCCTTGAAAAAATATTCTTTAAAAAATCCACGCCTTGGATAGAAGGACCCTTGAAAAAATATTCTTTAAAAAATCCACGCCTTGGATAGAAGGACCCTTGAAAAAATATTCTTTAAAAAATCCACGCCTTGGATAGAAGGACCCTTGAAAAATATTCTTTAAAAAATCCACGCCTTGGATAGAAGGACCCTTGAAAAAATATTCTTTAAAAAATCCACGCCTTGGATAGAAGGACCCTTGAAAAAATATTCTTTAAAAAATCCACGCCTTGGATAGAAGGACCCTTGAAAAAATATTCTTTAAAAAATCCACGCCTTGGAATGGAAGACCCTTGAAAAAAATATTCTTTAAAAAATCCACGCCTTGGAATGGAGGACCCTTGAAAAAATACTCTTTAAAAAATCCACGCCTTGGAATGGAGGACCCTTAAAAAAAATATTATTTAAAAAATATTCTTTAAAAAATCCACGCCTTGGAATGGAGGACCCTTGAAAAAATATTCTTTAAAAAATCCACGCCTTGGAATGAAGGACCCTTGAAAAAATATTCTTTAAAAAGTCCACGCCTTGGTATGGAGGACCCTTGAAAAAATATTCTTTAAAAAATCCACGCCTATTTAGGAACCTTGAAAAAATATATAAAAAAATTTGTTTTTGTTTCTGTTTTATTACTTTTCTGTTTGTTTATTTTTTTGCTAAAGATATATTTGTGTATTTAATAATAATAATACGTAATTTAATTAACAACAATAAAACCTAATATAGATAATTTATGTATATTATATATGCTTATGGATTTATATACTTTTTTATTATTATTATTTTTTATTATTATTTTCTTATGTTTCAATGACGGTGTATTTGATTTCCATTCACGACATTTCATTGCAGATGACGAAGCATTTGCATCCTTCAAGCATTGGTTATTGGGATTCATTTATGTTTCATTATTGGACGAAAACGAAAGTGACAAGGATTACAATAAAATTATAAAAAAAGAATAGTAGTGAATAAAAATATAATATATAGAAGAAGAAATTACATATATGTATGTATATACAATAAAGTGGGTGAGGGCTTGATTTTTTATATTGAACGCAGACAAAAAACAACAACAATAACCGTGTCTATGTTTTGAAGTTTATGCGGACAGTAATGTTGTCGACAATCCTGGTGTTGGATAGGAATTCTCAAATATTAGGCCGCAAATTTTAAAGGTACTGATGTATAGGGTAGGGTTTATGCATACCATCCTGTATCCTTACAATTGTATGTCAATGTTCCCTCGAAGCAACATACTCATGCCTTTCTGTCACCTATGATAAATTTAATTTCATTCGGGTAGGTTTTGAATCGTCTGTGTAGCATGGGACAAATTTAAGGAAAACGATTTATAACAAAATTGATACACGCTTTTCGGTACGCCGCACTGTTAAAAATGTAATGTCAATAAGACATCCGTTCGAAATACATATGGAAGCTATGGCTGGATGTGCACCAATTTCAACAAAACCCAATAACGTCATTCAAGTCTCAATTTTGATACAATTCGAAAATATATATGGGAGCTATATCTAAATCTGAACCGATTTTCAAGAAATTTTACACACATCATTCTGGACTCAATTCAGTATGCTGTACCAAATTTCGTGGAAATCGAAGGTTATATAGGGACTTTGGTGCACCATTTACATTAAATCGGACGAAAATATATATGGGAGCTATATCTAAATCTGAACCAATTTTCACGAAATTTAACACACATCGTTCTAGGCTTAATTCAGTACGCTGTACTAAATTTCGTGCAAATCGAAGGTTATATAGGGACTTTGGTGCACCATTTAAATAAAATCGGACGAAAATATATATGGGAGCTATATCTAAATCTGAACCGATTTTCACGAAATTTAACACACATCGTTCTAGGCTTAATTCAGTACGCTGTGCTAAATTTCCTGCAAATCGAAAGCTAATTAGGGACTTTGGTGCTCAATTAACCTTAAATCGGACGAAAATATATATGGGAACTATATCTATATCTGAACCGATTTTCCTTTGGGCCAAATACCTATGCCAAATTTCATCCCAATTCGAATAATAAATGTGACCCGTACTTAGTTTACAATTTAACATGGATAGACGGGCGGACATGCATAAATCGACTTAGAAAGTGATTCTATGCATATTCTCGAAAGGAACCATATGTCTATCTCATATCCTTTTGCCTGTTACAAAGATATGCACAAAGACCCTGTACCACAGTGTGGTGAAGGGTATAAAAGCACTTCAGAATTTTTCAAAAAATCGATAAAAATTTGTGTTTTATGAATAAAAAAAAATAATTTTTTTAACAAGACCACTTTTGAGGAATTTTTCATATAAAATGATTTTTTTTTATAAATTCGTTGGAATTTTTTTACAATTTTTATACCCCACACAACTATATTGTTTTTGGAAAAGATCGGTTAATATTTAGGGGATGAAATGAACCAAAAACTTTATTTTTGTCGGTTTTTCTGGTCGCTCCAGAGGCCGCAATTATGGCCCAAACACCGCGACTTTTTGCATGGAGAAGCGGATCGGGCCAGAGATTAAGCATGCCTTTTTTGATAAAGATCGGTCAAATGAACCCTAACTTTTGTGTGAAAAATGACAACATTTGTATTCTATAGCGTATATATTTACCACTGAAGGACGTAGACCCGAGAAGTTGATAGTATATCCAAGAGGAGTGGTTGATCTTTTAATTGATACCAATTATATTGTCGTAGGTACTCGGATGCGGGAGTTACACTTAAATATTTACAAGTGCTTACGTATTCAGATATTATTTAATAACCTATTACCACACTGGAGGTCGGAAATATAGCGCGGATCGCTTTGAAATGTTCCATGAGGTTCCAGTTATGGTCAAGGACAACGCCTAAAATGTTAGGTGATGATCAGATAATAATTTTTCGGATGAAGTGGACCGAAAACTTAATTATTTGTACTTTTCGAGTCGAAAGTCGAACATCACAACACAACCCACAGTGAAGGGAATCTGGACAAGTAAGTAGAGGGGCTGTACTGATTATTAGTAACATTTGCTGACCACTAGCCAGTCAAAAGTGTGCAAATATCGCGAAATATTGTCCAATCTCAGAATATAGAACCTCAGAAAGTTAGCTCACTGGTTTTAAATTGCACACGAATTTCCAAATTTTTTAATATTTGCTCCGATAATTTACATTAATTTTATGTTTACTCTATGAAAATTAAAAAAAAATATTTTATAAAAAAATTACACTTTAGAATTTTAAAAACAAAATATTTTTTAAGAAGACCTCGTCGGAAATTTTTTCAAATAAAAATGATTTTTTTTTTTTTAAAAATTCTCTACTTTGGCTGTTTTTATGAATTTGTTTAAATTCCATATTATTAAATATTTGCTCAGATAATTTAAAATAATATATCTTTCTTAGAACTTTTTAAATGTTGTTTAAAAATATCTGCCATACGAGAAGCTTCCCCAAAAATATGATTTTTATATAAAATCATAGCTTCAGGAACCTTAAAGGATATAGGGATAAACGTTGCCACTGTAAGGATATACCAAAGTAATAATTAAACCCAATTCTAATTTATTTGAAAATCATATTGGATATCAAGTATCTTTACAAGTAACACACATAAACTTCAAACATTTATAGATTGGTTTTTGTTGTTGTAGTTTTTTTTTTTCTTTCTTTTTTCTCAAAAGCCATACTATATAATATACAATAGAATTACAAATTATTTATAGATAATACATATGTATATATATAATAAAACAATATATTAATTTTTTTTGTTGCATATAATAATATTTATATTAATTAATAATAACAAGCTATAAAGCTATAAAAAATACGTATTTTTTTATTTTTTTCTGTATACATATATATGTTTAGAGAATAGAATAACGAAAAGAAGAAGAAGAAAAAAATGTCTTTAGGATTCAGTGAATAAATACACTTGGCTAATAACTATAGATTTGTATGTATATATAGACCTTATAAATGAGGATCAATTTGTGGATGGAAATAAGAAGTTTTGTGGGCCGGGAAAATATCAATAAAAGAAAGCTTGAACAAAATAGGTCATACAAAATTTTTTTGTAGATTATATGGAATATTCCAAAAACCTGTTAAGTTATGGCCCTCTTGGTGTGTGTGTTTTCTTTTTTATATTTTAAATTATATGCAAATAAGTTTGGTTTCTGTTTTTGTTTTTTTTTTTTCTTTTTTTCTTGTGGGATATTTTTTTTACATTTCTTAACTTAATTAAGCAATCTAAAGCCAATAATACAATTTTTTATAATTTTGTTTTGCTTTTTATAGGAATTTAATATAACAACGAAAATGAAACTAAGACAGAAACCATTTTTCGTAGCTTGTGTGTAAGTTTGTTTGCTTTTCTTCTACTAATAATGAAAAGAATTTCTACAATTAAATTAAGTTACATGATTGTTGTTATTGTTTTTTTTTTCTTTTCGCAATGAAAACTCAATACTAAACAAATTAAATTTAAATTATTGTAATTCTTTACACAGAAAACAGGCATAATCATCAGCATTATCATCATTGGCGGTAATGGTTACTCCAGCTGCTGTTGTTGTTTTGCTTGTAGTTTACATATCATCAGTGTCGTCATCAAACTATTCCTGACAAAAACCTTCAGTCTCTTCAATGGCAAACGTTAGTTTCTCGACCAATTGATCGTAGCTCTTATATGGTGGCAAATCCAAACGATTGAAACATGTATGCGAACGTGGCAGCCACGTTTCCTTGCCCACCTTTTCAATGCAAAACCGTTGTGGACCGTTCGAGCCCATTAGCTCGGCAAAACCACCAACTGGCACACGACATGTACCCGTTACAAATTGCAGGAGACGGGCACGTTTTTCATTATCCGTATCGCGTACAAACTGTAAAAAGAAAATGCGGAAAATTAAAATAGTGTTTCCGAAAAGTAAATTGATATCTGAGTACGTACCTGCCAGAACCACACAACTTGTTTGGAATTACGATTGTAATGCCTGTAGATGGTATTGCGCTGCCAATCATCGACATCAACATCCTGCATGCCACACAATATCAGCTCCAATTCACGTTCATCGAAATATTTTAGCCATTCTAGTGGCACAACCTCGTTGAAACCTTCCAAAAAGGTTTTGGTTTGTTGTTCAATGCCACTAAAAATAGAAATGAAAAACAAATTTAAATAATTATTTAATAAAATTAAATTTTTTGAAATTTAATGGATTTTTAAAAAAATATTTTTAGTTTTTATATTTTTTTAATATTTTTCAAGGCGTGGATTTTTTAAGGAATATTTTTCAGAGGCCTAAATAAGGCCTGGATTTTGTTTTTAGAGGCCTTATCAAGGCGTGGATTTTTTTAAGGAATATTTTTTCAGAGGCCTTATCAAGGCGTGGATTTTTTAAAGAATATTTTTTCAGAGGCCTTATCAAGGCGTGGATTTTTTAAAGAATATTTTTTCAGAGGCCTTATCAAGGCGTGAATTTTTTTAAGGAATATTTTTTCAGTGCCCTTATCAAGGCGTGGATTTTTTTAAGGATATTTTTTCAGAGGCCTCATCAAGGCGTGGATTTTTTAAAGAATATTTTTTCAGAGGCCTTATCAAGGCGTGGATTTTTTTAAGGAATAATTTTTCAGAGGCCTTATCAAGGCGTGGATTTTTTCAGAGGCCTTATCAAGGCGTGGATTTTTTAAGGAATATTTTTTCAGAGGCCTTTTTCGTGGATTTTTTAAAGAATATTTTTTCAAAGGCCTTATCAAGGCGTGGATTTTTTAAAGAATATTTTTTCAAAGGCCTTATCAAGGCGTGGATTTTTTAAAGAATATTTTTTCAAAGGCCTTATCAAGGCGTGGATTTTTTAAAGAATATTTTTTCAAAGGCCTTATCAAGGCGTGGATTTTTTAAAGAATATTTTTTCAAAGGCTTTATCAAGGCGTGGATTTTTTAAAGAATATTTTTTCAAAGGCCTTATCAAGGCGTGGATTTTTTAAAGAATATTTTTTCAAAGGCCTTATCAAGGCGTGGATTTTTTAAAGAATATTTTTTCAAAGGCCTTATCAAGGCGTGGATTTTTTAAAGAATATTTTTTCAAAGGCCTTATCAAGGCGTGGATTTTTTAAAGAATATTTTTTCAAAGGCCTTATCAAGGCGTGGATTTTTTAAAGAATATTTTTTCAAATGCCTTATCAAGGCGTGGATTTTTTAAAGAATATTTTTGCAAAGGCCTTATCAAGGCGTGGATTTTTTAAAGAATATTTTTTCAAAGGCCTTATCAAGGCGTGGATTTTTTAAAGAATATTTTTTCAAAGGCCTTATCAAGGCGTGGATTTTTTAAAGAATATTTTTTCAAAGGCCTTATCAAGGGGTGGATTTTTTCAAAGGCCTTATCAAGGCGTGGATTTTTTAAAGAATATTTTTTTAGAGGCCTTATCAAGGCTCAATTTTTTTAAGGAAAATTTTTCAGAGGCCTTATCAAGGCTCGATTTTTTAAAGAATATTTTTTTCAAGGCTCCTAATTTTTTTTAATTCACGCATTTAAAGAACTTTTGAAAAAAATCCACGTCTTTCATTAACTTAAAAAATCAACCTTAAAAACTTCAATATTATTAAACCCACAACTCGAATAGATTCAAATATTTTTTTGAAAAATTTGAAAAATATCCCACATTTCCCAAAACTTACCGCGTCATTCTCCACTCGGTCATCAGTGTTATGTACTCCTCCTTATTCTCCTCGGTCACCCGTTCCTTTTCACCATTCTCCTTCAGCTCATGATGTATTATCTGACCCAACACCTCAAAATCAACACTGAACCACAACTCCAGTCCACATTCATCGATATTATTATCCTTGACCCATATCAATGAATTATAAAATTCCGGATCAATCGTCTCAATATCTTTGATGGTCAATTTCTTATTCAGCATCCGCTTGTAGAATGGCATCGTAAAGCCGGAATAAATAAAACGGCCATGATACAGTGCCATGGCAATAAAACGACCAATAAATTTAAAATATTGCAAATGGTCGGGATTAACATAGGAGGCGGGATTTATCTGTAGACTATAGTTGTTTTTGTTGGCATACTCAAAAAGGCAATACATAGGATTGAGAACTTCATGCGACAGCAGGAAAAACCATTCACGCGAAACGCCACCATAATCGAGACCCTCTTCGCCGCGGAATATGATATAGAGGCGGCGACGCAGCTCATATGCCGGCAGACGCATTATCTGATGGTAGGAATCCTCGAAGAGGGTTTGACGAGTCACAGTTATTTTGATATGCGAGGGCAGAGCATTGCTCTGGCACAAATAACGAAACTGGGACAGCTTCCAACGGAAACTACGTTCGTAGGCTCGCGGCACACCATAAACACCTTTGGCCCCCTTCGGTGCACCGGGTCGAGGATCGTCGAATGTGGTTCGCCGGGTATTGTGATCGACAAAGAATCGTTCACCGGTGGCGGTGTAGCGAATTTCCCAACCTGGCGGCAGGGGACCCTCATTGATGAGACTGACCTCTTGGCCCTGGGTGCGGGGATCCTCCCATTGTGTCGTGCGATTCTTGTGATTAACAAAGTAGACACGATTGTCCGATTGTACTTTCTTCTCCCAGCCGTCGGGCAAGGCACCTAGTGTATCCTCATCGTCTTGCGCCGTTGCTGCCGTGACCGCCGTCGGTTGCTGTTGTTGTTGACCGTAGAGGAACCTTTGATTACCTTGTGCTACGACATGAGCCCGTTGTCCCTGCCAGTGTTGGAAATGCATGAGGCGTTCACTGTTGGGCCTCTGCCAGGTGGTGGTTCGTGTATTATGATCCACATAATAGACACGGCCGCGTGGATCTTTGCGTATTTCCCAACCCGGCGGAAGTGGGGTGGGCTTCTCCCAATAGGTTGACCGGGTATTGTGATCCACATAGTAACGTCGACCGTATTGATCGAAGCGTATCTCCCAGCCGGCGGGTAAAGGTTCATCATCGGCTTGAGCCGCCTGCAGTTGTTGATCTGTGGCATTGGATACTGGCAAGCCACTGCCGGTTACGGCCATGGCTGATTGAGGATCGCTGGGCATCATGCCACCCACAGCACCTTCCATCATGCCGGGTTGCTGACCCGCCACCACCGCTCCACCATTGGCATACATTTGAGACATGGGTCGCGCACCGCCGGCAGCATTGTTGCCGACAAGCGGAGAATTTCCCGATGGACCATTAATACGTGGATTGTGTGACATGTGCATTTGTTGCTGCTGCTGGGCCACCATTGCCGCGGCCGTTTGGGGGTCCCAAGTACCGGGTGGATTGGGGGCTCGGCGCATTGCGCCACCACCGCCACCTTGAGAGGGTACCATGGCACCTGAACTACTGCTACGTTCCAAATTGCCATTTTGCATTGCCACGGGGGAGCGAGAGGCACAAACACCAGGTGCACCACTTTCACTGACACTACCACTGGAACGCATGCGGACACGTGTTCGTACACCGCCATATATTAAACAACTTCGACCAGGTCCCGCCGCCGCCGCTGCTGCAGCAGATGATGAAGAGGGGCCGCCGGCGTCAGCGACACCAACAGCTGCTGCACCATTTGCACCCATCATCATTGTCCCATTGCCATTTTGCAGCATAATATTGCTCATATCGAGTTTGAGGCCATTCAGTATGGCCACCAATTCACCGCTTTTGGTTTGACGATTATCCGATTTCGAGGTGACCAACAGGTCCATACTGACTTCGAGAAATTCACAACGCCCGTTGTAGTGTTGTAAGATGTGGGCCAGGCTAATGCTGCGCTCGCCAAGCATTGCATCTTTGCGAAAACTTGAATGATCCAGCACCTTAAAGTGTAGCACCGAATGGGGTGTTATCTGCGTTGGGGGAGAGAGAAAGAGAGAGAGAGAGTAAGACGATTAAAATTTGTTTAATAGTTTTCGTAGGGAAATATTTATATCAAATAAGGAAATGTGTATTTAAAATAAACGTCTCAGATTGGCCTTTGGACCATTAAAGAAATATAAACAAAAATTCACACCTTGACTAAATATTTAAAAAAAATCCACGACTATTAGAAACGTTTACAAAATCCACGAATTGAAAAAGTATTTAAAAAAGATGCACTGCTTGAAAAAATTAAAAAAAAAATCATTTTGAAATAATTTTTAAAAATTTTACAAAAAACAATCACGTCTATGCTCGTTTGAAAAAACATTTAAAAAATCCTCCAGGCCATGGATCCTTAAAAATATCCTAATAAAATTCACGTGAAAAATATTTTAAACCAGTAAGGAATGTATTAAAGTCGTACTGGGCAGACTAAATGATATATATTGAGCCATATCTAAATCTGAATCTAAATCAGTACGCTATGCCAATTTTCGTGCAAATCGAAGGATGTATAGGGGCTTTGGTGCACTATTTACCTCAAATCGAACGTAACTATATATGGGAGATATATCTAAATCTGAACCGATTTTCACGAAACTTAACACACATCATTCTAGGTCTTATTCATTACGATGTGCCAAATTTCGTGCAAATCCAGGAATATGTAGGAACTTTGGTGCACCAATTAGATAAAATCGGACGAAAAAATATATGGGGAGCTATATATAAATCTGAACCGATTTTCAGGAAACTTAAAACAATTAATTATACACCTAATTCATTACGCTGTGCCAAGGGACTTTAGTGCACTATTAACATTAAATCGGGCGAAAATATATATGGGAGTTATATCTAAATCTGAACCGATTTTCACGAAACTTTACACACATCATTGTAGACTTAATTTAGTAAGCTATGTTATCATAAGAAAATCTAGGAAATGACCTTAATTTCTAAAAACAACAAAAAGTGAAAATTGTTATCTGATACACAATTTTAACTAAATACAAGATAACAAAATGTGTGTATTGAGAACTGACGTACAAAAATTCATTGTTAAAAAAAACCATCATCGTCGTCACAGTGCAGCAGATACACAGGGCTACAGAAACAGAAATTTAAATAAAAAATGAACAATAAGATCAAGACAAGGTAGAATTCCAAATCGATGATTACAGAATAAAATATTTTTGTCGAAACAAGAAATTTGAAATTTGTTACGCAGTGTAATCATCATCAATAACTGATTTCTTAACATTTTACCAAACAGAGACAATGCGACAACACAAAAGCCACAAATTTACGCACCCTTGCAAACAAAAAAAAAAACGAAAATCATTTGGCAGCCAAACCCATTAAACAAACAGAAGCTAGCACCGAACGGCGGCCGCTTAACATACAAATCACACCATTAAAGAAACGAAAATTGCAATTTGACTTACACACGCTCTAATTGATGTGTTAACACAGAAACACACAAAAGAAAAAAAACGAAACCAATTTGTAAATAAAGCTAAACGGAATATTTACCTACAATCGCACATCAACATCATTATGGCAGAGGTAGAGAAGAGTAGAGCGTATTTTTTCAAGCCAAACACCAAGAATATACAAATCAGCATACATTAATTTATAATTGACACCAAGGTAAATAAAATCGACGACGACAACAAAAATAACAAAATTCGATGACAAGAGGACAATTAATTTGTTAAAATTATTTTCCAACAATTTTCAATGTAGTTTTGGGGAAAGTAAAAACTATATTCAAGGCCTGGATTCCTAAAAATATATTTGTAGAATTATCAAGGCGTGGATTTTTTTAAAAAATATTTTTTGAATGCGTGGATATAAAAAAAATTTTGAAAGCGTGAATTAAAAAAAAAAATTTTGAAGGCGTGGATTTTTTAAAACAAATTTTTTGAAGGCGTAGATTTTTAAAAATTTTTTTGAAGGCATGGATTTTTTAAAAAATATTTTTTAAGGCATGGATTTTAAAAAAAAAAAGTATTTTTTGAAGGAATGGCTTTTTTAAAAAAATATTTTTTGAAGGAGTGGCTTTATTAAAAAAATATTTTTTGAGGCATGGATATTTTAAAAAATATTTTTTGAGGCATGGATATTTTAAAAAATATTTTTTAAGGCATGGATATTTTAAAAAATATTTTTTGAAGCCCGGGATTATTTAAAAAACATTTTTTGAAGGCGTGGTTTTTTTTAATATTTTTTTAAGCCTGGATTTAAAAAAAATTGAAGGCGCGGATTTTTTAAAAAAATATATTTTGAAGGCGCAGATTTTATAAAAAATATACCAAGCAACGTCTCTGATTGGCTTTAACATTGCGAAGTCCAGGCTTATCTTGGTCCCTCTTTCATCTCAATTGTCCACGCTGACCTCCCCGTGGTGCCAACTGGTGTGGGTACCTATTTCTATCACCCGGTGAAGTAGTGAGCTAATATGTGCCGCGAGTTCATCCATAAGAACTATAAAAAATGGGTTGAGGCGTCAGGTTAGTTGCCCACACTCGGAAAACCGAACCTACTATGAAAAAGCAAAGAAAAACCAAACCCACCTAATGTTGACGACCCCCGTGAACGTATAAAGGACCTCGATCTGCGAATCTGCACTTGGAATGTGCGCACCTTGTACAGAACAGGCGCAGTTCTCGCTTTGGCAGATGTACTCAAGAAGTACAAAGCCGATATTATTGCCTTACAGGAAATGCGATGGAAATGGACTGGCGTAAGTGAATCAGATGATTACGCCCTGTATTATAGCTGCCATGAAACGAGACGTGAATTTGGCTGCGGATTTATGGTTAACAGGAGAATAAAATACCTCGTCTCCAGATTCACTCCAGTAGATGAGCGAATTGCTATAATCCGCATAAAAGCGAAGTTCTTCTACATAAGTCTTATTTGCGCCCATGCATCTCGATATACACGAGGCCACTTGAATTTCTCCCGATCGAACAACGAAAAATCAAATCGATCATGTTGTGATAGACGGAAGACATTCGTCCAGTGTTTTAGACGTTCGATCGATCCGAGGAGCGAATATCGATTCGGACCATTACCTTTTAGCGGCCAAGGTTCGCAAACGTCTTAATATAGAAGCAAAGGTGCGATCTAACACAACACGGAAACTAGACGTCGATAAGCTGCAAACACAACAGGTAGCTTCGCTCAACTTACCCACCTGCTTGACGAAAGCACTTCTTGTCCCGATAATAGTATAGAAGCACAATGGCAGAAAATTGTCCACTCCCTACAAACTGCAGCAAAAGCAACACTTGGGTACCAAATACCACCATCAAGAAATCCATGGTACCACCATCAGGAGTGTCGTAATGCTACTGATGTGAAAAACGCAGCGCATAGGGCAACCCTGCAGGCAGTAGCAACACTTAATGTGATGGAGAATTGTCGGGAGAAGAGGAGAAACGTATTTTCAGAAAAATACAAGAAAAACGTGAGCGTGAACAATTCGAGATGTACATGAGTCAGAATGAAGTCCGGAAATTTTACCAACGAGTAAAACACCAAACCGAAGGCTTTGGTGCTGGCACATCCTCCTGTAGAGATGAAGAAGGAAACCTGGTGACAGATACAGACAGCGTGTTGAGGATCAAATGCCATTATATCGATGACACCGAGATAATGGGTCGAACATTGAGAGTGGTAACAGCCATCTTTGAACAAATTGAGAAGGAGTCTGCCAAAGTGGGTCTAGCAGTAAACGGCGAGAAGACCAAGCTGATGGTATAAACGCGCAAGACGTCCAGTAGACTCAGACCAACTGTGGAACTTGAAAACTACAGCTCCGAGGTAGTCAAAGATTTTATATACCTTGGTATCGCCATAAATAAAACGAACGACATCAGGTTAGTGATGGCCAACCGATGCTAATATGGTCTGAGCAAACAACTCAAAAGCAAGGCCACCTCCCACCAGACCAAATTCACACTCTACAAGACGCTGATACTATCCGTGCTGTTATACGGATCTGAAGCATGGGTACTTAAGCAAGCAGATGAGGCAGTTCTTGAATTGTTTGAGAGAAAATTTCTCCGAAAGATCTATGGGACGATCTGCGTTGACGGTGAATATCGCCGTCGAATGAACCATGAGCTGTACCAGCTTTTCTCTGGCCCAAGAACGAACCCTACTGAAATTGGGAAAAGTCGGTTTAGATTTAGATATAGCTCCCATATATATTTTCGTCCGAATTAAAGTAAATGGTGCACCAAAGTCCCTATACATCTTTCGATTTGCACGAAATTTGGCACACACACATCTAAA
The DNA here is from genome assembly GCF_032173495.1 of Musca vetustissima. Classification (NCBI taxonomy): domain Eukaryota; kingdom Metazoa; phylum Arthropoda; class Insecta; order Diptera; family Muscidae; genus Musca; species Musca vetustissima. The sequence continues at coordinate 29,195 of NW_026879866.1, forward strand.
ATGATGTATGTTAAGCTTCCTGAAATCAGTTCAGATTTGGATATTTCTTCTATGTCTGACCAAATGAAAAATTTAGTATTTAGTATTTATGGATCCAATTTCATTTTACTAGTCCTTTAAAAATGCGACGTCTGTTAGGATTCATCCGTTGAATATACCCAATGTGGTGAAGGTTATCATATAGTCGGCCCTGTCCGACTATACTGCTTTCCCTACTGTTTTTTTTTTAATTCTTTAGCCTGTTTATACATATATCTAGGTTAATATATGTGCATATCTACACATTACATATCTACTCACCAGCACTGTAAATTCTTCATTCCATTTGGGTAAATATGTATTTTTAACAAAGTCCGTTTTACGTTTACTTTTATTATCGATTAATAATTCCACATATGGATTTGGTTTTAGAAAGCCACTATTTCGCAGTGACGCTTCTTCGACTAGAAAAAAAAAAAAACAGAATAATAACAATATAAAAATAATTGAAAACACATGTTGAAATTCACAAAAAAACCTACTTGTAACACTCAATTGATGATAGCCTTGATTTGTTGAGGTTCCTGCAGCCACGGCCGAACCATTACTCAGCGATGACGATGATGAAGGTCCCGAATTATTGTAATCGCCCACTAGGGATGAACCAGCAGCTTGGGCAGCAACAATACCGCCGGATGCAGCTGCCATTGCATTACCGGAGGCCATGCTCAATAGGATTTTGGCAAAATTTTAAGGGTGTGTGTGTGGGGTTTGGACGTTAGTCCAATGTGTATTTTTTCCTTGCTCTCTACCTCCTTTTGCAATTTAGAAATATTCTGTAAGAAAAAAGGAAATTTTGAAAATTATTTATTTAATTTAATTAACTGTAATTGTAATTGTTTATTACATAAATTAATTTTCTTCTTATGAAATAACAATGAAATTTTGCAAAAGAAAAAAAGTAATATGGTATTAATAACGGCCTAAAGAATGTGAAAAACACCTCGAACAAAAAATTATTCACAACAATCCAGATTAAATGGTACGGTCGATTGATAAGAATATTTGAAAAAGAAACGAGAGTCGACCATCCATATCATTTATGTGCGTACACTTACTCACACCAGTGTCAAATCGTTGTCGTGGTCGTCTTCGATAGTAGAAAGTTACCAAGATAAGATTTCGTAAGACATTTAAGACGACCGACTTCACCTACGACGATGATGATGGACTTTCCTAGTAAAAAAAACGGCATTATTTGTTTACTGTTTTTTAAAAAGGAATAAATGTGTGATGACGTCCATCCAATGTGAATTAAAATCTTATGCTATATTCTGATTTTTTTTTCAAAATTTATCATTTGCTGAAAATTGAGATAAAACCAGTAAGAAATGTAGTAAAGTCAGACGGACCATTCACCACTTTGGGTATATTGTACATATGTATCGAACATTAAGAGTTTGGTACACCATTAATGTAAAATCGGACGAATATATATGTATATGCGGGAGCTATATTGAAATCTGAAACGATTTTCACGAAACTTAGCACACATCATTCTAGACTTAATTCAGTACACTATACCAAATTTCGTGCAAATCGAAATATATATATGGACTATATATAAATCTGAAGCGATTTTCACGAAACTTAGCACACATCATTCTAGACATAATTCCGTACCCTATACCAAATTATGTCAAATCGTAAGATATATAGGGACTTTGGTGCTCCATTTACTTAAAATCGGACGAAAGATTTGCAGGGACTTTAGTGTACAATTTACATAAAATCGGAAGAACATATATATGGGAGCTACATCAACAAAACTTCACATACATCAATCTGGACCTAATTCAGTATCCTATACCAAAATTCGTGCAATGCAATATATGGGTGCTATATCTAAATCTGAACCGATTTTCACGAAACTTTGCAGACATTATTCTAGGCCTTATTCAGTACACTATGACGCTGGTGCGCCATTTTCACTAATTTCAATAGGGTTCGTCCTTGGGCCAAAAAAATGAGCTGTGCCAAATTTCATCTCGAAATACCGAATATTTGCGATACCCGAAAAATTAGACCAAAATTTATAATTTATGGCGGGAAGATTTGTTATCCAATAAGAACCCAATGTGCCAAATTACATTTTGAGGTTACCTGTATCGGTGGGGATACCTGTATAATGGTTAAAGGCGATCTTCGTATCGTTTTTCATTTCATTTTCTAGCCTCTTCAGCCAGACTGATTCAGGTGGTCATTCGCAATCTTGAAAGTATAGCTTCTTTAACTTGAACATGGAATTGCCGTCTGGACCAAGGACTTTGCATCTACCTCGCTGGATGTAAATCTAAGTGGCTGCAAGTCTCTTTTAAGATTATTGGATTCGCAGAACAGGAAAACAAGCGAGAAGTTGCTCTGTTCTGCGAAGATGGATGCTCAATAAATTGGTGGCAGAACTGCAATGCACATTTTTTGGCATCAGAATGTTGAAAGGAATTAGCAGGGATATTTTTATTTCTTTTGGAACCAGATAAACTCTTAATTGTGGACCATAGCTGCGGCCTGTTCTGGTTGAGTCCTTCTATATGTGTGGAAATGGCGTGCAAGGCTGATTTTGGTCGCGTTGCTGTGCCAATCTGGATGCCCCGGACTGATAATTATGTCATTTTCATTAGAGAAATTCTGACGGCAGGAATAAAGCGTTCGCCGTTTTTAAAATACTTTCTCGGAAAATCTTCTTACCCTTTCTGGCATTTGCAGGTGGCGGCATAGGACTTAAGGAGTCCTCAATGAATTTTGTGAAGCCGTGCCGCCATTTGGCTTTATTATAATTCATGAAAGTACGTTGATCGGGCTCCACGAAATCGCTGGGTTTCTCTGCCGTGACCAGGATGGAAATATGGTATGAATTTAAAGCGACCTTGTTTTGGCAGGAAGTGTATGGAAGAAGCGATAGACTGACGATGGAAATGTCCGGAGAGCTCTGTCCTGGCAGTGACTCTGCCAAGAGGATTCCTCATTGATGGAAGCGAAATTGGACTCGTCTATCTTGTTTGCAATAAGAATACCGCGAGGTTCATTAGGAAGTTGAGAATATCATATCTACCAGAGGTTGTGAGGTGTTGTGTTCCCTCCTCTAAATGCATATTTTGTGTGGAGGAATAATGTTGTGCCGGTCAATAATTTTTTAGAATTTTATCTTTTAATATTTTTGGATACACCCTACATAGGGTGGAATGTAAGCTGATTGGTCTATAATCCAATGTCGAAATCGACAAAGATTAGATTATCATGACGGTATCCAAATGTGCTAAGAAATCCCTTCTGAGCTCAAAAAAAAAATATTTAAAAAAAATTTGAAATCAAGAAAACGATGGTCTTGTGTTACATCGAAGAGATAGCAAATTTAACCGGCTATACAATACAGCTCGATAATATGATATTGTTAAAAATGTAAAAGAACAAGTGCTGACAAATGTTAATTTTCCAAATGATGAATCATTCGATGAACTGATTACCAGAAAAACACAACAAAATACGATGGGACCACTCGTGTTTCCGTTTGTTTGTTGTTTGTTTGGTTGTATGCAACATATTGTTGATAACAGCTGACAGGGAACATAGCACAACAACAAAAATTCACTGCGCTTTGGAATAAAAAATGAAACCAACATCCACAACAAATAGATATGGCCAGAAAAAAATATATTTAAAACCCAAGAAGCAGCAGTGGCAGGCAGCAGCAGCACTCACTAATGATAACAAAACTCCAAAACAAAGATAATGACCAAATGGAAAGACAGACAGACACAACAAAGTGAAGAAAATGAAAGAAATAACAATGACAATAAGAAAACAAGTTGACAAACAACCTGACCTTGGGTTGTTTTCATCACAACAATGAATTTCAACAAATAGGAATAGGAATGTTCTGCACTTAGACTAGGAGTCGGATGGCCGGAATTTATTTCAATTTTTAGATGCTTATTTTTTCCAATATGCCACCAATCTCTCTGTTGGACCGCCCCCAGGGCCCTTTGGCCAATGTGTAAAGGAATGTGGTCCGGGGTGCCTAGAGGAATGTGTTGTGTGCGTGTGTGGTGTGCAACAAACAAACGGCAAAAATATGCAATAACACGTAATAAAAGGCAATATGAAAATTGATTTCTTTTTGTGAGCTCTGGTTACACTTTCTTCAAATCATAAGATAATATGGAAAAGACAAAACAAAACATGATTAGATTCTAGTGCAAAAAAAAAACTTCATGTATAACATAACTTACCTGGTAATAACTTTGGTTACGTTGCAGTCCGGTTAGTGGTCGTGGAGCCACCAGCAAAAATCGAGATTTTGTTAACTGGAACTTGTATTTGTTTTGACCAGGAGCTAACCAAGAACAACAACAACGCGAACAGAAATACAAAGGTTTTCTTGGAAATTATTTTCCTATAGAATCATTTTCATCATCATTGCGTCAAAACTACCACAAGCACAAACATTCTTGTTCGCTCGCACGGGTTTCGTTTGGGCCTGTCAATTGCAGTCAGCAGCAGTACGTACGTAAGTACGTACACAATACAACAACAAAAAATACACGACGGACAACGGACTCCCTGTTCACAGTGTCAGACCGACCGTTCAGTTAATGCGCGACACTAATTTTAATTATAATTTTTCTTTAATTTTCTTCACCTTCTCTACCCGCACTCACACACCGTTCGCAAACAAAATCATTCATGAACAACAAAACGGAATTCTTTTCTTTTTTCCAATAAAAAAAATATTTTTTTTCTTCCTTTTCGGTTCTTGCTTTCAACACTTATTTATCGGAATTTTTCTTGCTCTCTTCAGGCACACAATATTTTGTTGTTAACATTTTATTGCATATATATATATACGTTTGTTTACTTGTATTTTATTACATTTATTGTTTAACAAAAAGAAACTTGCTGAACTTTGTTCTAATGCAATTTTGTTTTCTTCTTCTTCTCCATCAGCTAGTATATATTTTCAATAGTGTAATTACAAGTTATATTGCCGATTTATCATTTTTTCTGGTACTAGTGATGTGAAGAGCCAGATGACAACTATCGAAATAATCGATAGTGTAACGATAATAGACAACAACAATCGATGTTTTGCATGCACTGCCAGAGATGGATATGGCAAATATGTTTGTTTGGCTTTGGCTGCAGCCGTTGAAACAAGTTTCGATCGATTTTATGAAAATTTGTATGGGGTTGTGGGTCAGGGAGGGATGTGGAATGTGTAAAATATGGATTTTTATCATCGAAACCTTTCTTTCAAAGAAAAAGCTTTAAAAACACACATGATTAGTACGGATTTTATATGTTTTTCGTTTAGGGTGCTATAGATCGATAAAATGCCTGAGAAAAAACTTTAATAAATCTACTATTCTTTTTAACCTTGAAAAAATATTCTTTAATAAATCTACTATTCTTTTTAGTCTTGAAAACATTAATCTTAATATATAAAAGAACTTAGTGTTAAGTAAGTGACTGACAGATCATCGCCAAGACGAAAAGGCTGAAGCTAGAAGCTTGAAATTATGGACGTGGGTTGTTTCTTGATGTGCAGGCGTGACATAAGGCTGGGTTTTTGGAAATTCGAACTAGAAGGGTATGAAGAGTACTAACATGTACTAAATATGGTACCCTTTGTGAGAAAAGCTAGAACTCTGAAATTTTGAATGTGGGCTCACGAAAGATATAGAAAAGGGTTTTTTGGAAATTCGAACTATTAATGTACGAAAAGTACTAAATTTAGTTCTAATTATATATTGAACATATATACGGCCTGTTCCAGAACCTGCAAGAATGTACAATTTTTTTACTACGGTAACAATTTTTCCTTTATGATATCGAAAAATATCCTTTATGATAGTCAAAATTAGTATATTCTTGCAGTACGGGAACAGGCCAATAGTTAGAATCATGAAATTGTATACGGAATACAGGTTAGGAAGTGGTGTTGATGGTAATGGTTTTAGAAATTTGTACTTATGTGTATGAAAAGTACCAAGTGGTACTAAATTTGGTACTATTTGCATTTAGTTGAGCGTATAGAGATGAAATCCTAAAAATAGGAATTAGGACTACGATTGGAGTACACGATTGAGGTAGATTTAAAAAATCTTACTTATGTGTGCGAAAATGGTACTAAATTTTGTACAAGATGGATTTAGGTGAACATAAAGAGCTGGAGTCCTAGAATTGAGGTATTTTAAGAAATTCGTACTTATGGGTACGAAAAGTACTAAATGGCAAAAAATTCGTACAATTTGGATTTTAGTTAAACGATAGAGCTGAAAACTTTAAATTTGGAATTAAGATTATCGTTGACGACTGGAAATTCGTATTTATGTGTACGAATAATACTAAACGGCACTATATTTGGTACAATGTGGATTTGAGTGAATGAATATTCTTTACTAAATCCACGCCTTGTGTTGGACTTGAAAAAATATTCTTTACTAGATCCACGCCTTGTGTGGATCCTTAAAAAAAAGAACAATGAAAAATAAATTTTTTGTTATTTTTTAAATTTTATTTAGAATGTGCAAGTATATTATAGCATTATATATATATATATATGGAAATTAAAAATAGAAAATTTGGCAAGGTGTTTTTTTTAAATCAGACAATTATTATAAAGAAAGTAGTGAAAATAATTGTGTCAAAGAAAATCCAAAAAAAATAGAAATTTATTTAAAAAAATTTTCCTAATTAAAAAATTATTTTGGTCAAGAGAAAAAAATTAACTAAAAAAAAATTATATAAAAAAATGGAAAAAGTGTTTTCAATAAAATACACATGTGTTGTTTTTTTCTAATACCACGTATAAATAATTGTTAAGGAACTTATTCATACTGCGATAAATGCATTTTGTCTTTTTTGTTGTTGTTTTTTTTTTTTTTTTTTTGTTAAGGAAAAAAATTATTCAAATAGTATTACAATATTGGTTATACAAAAATTTGGTATATAATCGTTGGTATATGGAGGTCATTTTTTATATTTATATATTATATAATAATTATTATTATTTATGTATAAGTATGTGTATATACTGTATTATACTTATAATATTTATGTATGTATATCTATTGTTACTATTTTTTTGTTGATATTTAAAAAAATTATTGTTTTAAAAAAAATATTGCTTAAATTGGCTGTGATTGAGTTACATATATGTATGTGTGTATATGTATTTAAAAAAATTGTTTTATATCTCTGAGCTTTTACTGTTGTTTGCAATTCTATTAATTTTCTTTTCCTTGTTCTTCTTCACTTTTTCCTTATTTACTCAATTTCTCCTTTAGCCAATCTTCAGTCAATTCATCCAGCTCACGTATCTCATAGACTCGCGTCAAATCGATTTCACGCTGCAATGCACTCTTGGTACAGGCATACATCATTTGCAGTTCGATTTGACTATCCCGCGGTGTATAGAAAATAAAACACATCGGATATGATATCCGAGAATCATCGTGGACCATTTTATAAGTGTAGATAACATAGCGAGGCTGGTGTCCCGGCAATTGCTCCTGCAAATCTTCGACGGAAATGTCATCGATGGCATCGTCGATAACCACAAGTTGTTTCTCGCGATCAACTTTTACTGGAATGAGAGGAGCAAAATTAAAAGGAAAAATGTTATTATCTAAAAATTACAAAAAAAAATGGCATTTAAAAAATTCTCTGAATCGATTTCAACAAAACTTGACGTATATCAATCTAAACCTAATTCAGTAGTCTGTGCACAATTTTGTCTCAATTGGACCAATATTGGGAGTTTGGTGCACCATTTACATTAAATCAGACGAAACTATATATGGGAGCTATATCTAAATCTGAACCGATTTCAACAAAACTTGGCGTATATCAATCTAGACCTAATTCAGTAGTCTGTGCAAAATTTTGTCTCAATCGGACAAATATTGGGAATTTGGTGTACCATTTTCAAAAAATCGGACGAAACTATATCTGAACCGATTTTCACGAAACTTAGCATACATCATTCTAGACTTAATTGAGTGCACTATTCCAAATTTCGTGCAAATCGAATGATATATAGGGAATTTGGTGCATCATTTACATAAAATCGGACGAAAATATATATGGAACTATACCTAAATCTGAACCGATTTTCACGAACCTTAACATACATCATTCTAGACTTAATTCAGTACGCTATCCAAAATTCGTGTAATGTGCCAAATTTCATCCAAATCGAATCATAAATGCGACCTCTGATTTGTTTACAATTTGACGTAGACAGGCGGACGGACATGCATAAATCGACTCAGAAAGTGATTCTATGCATATTCGCAACAGGGACCATGTGTCTATCTCGTTTACTTTTGCCTGTTACAAACATATGAACAAAGACATAATACCCTGTACCACAGTGTGGTGAAGGGTATGAAAACGTATTTTTTATACCCTACACAACTATGTTGTCAGGGTATTATAGCTTTGTGCAGCCCCAAAAGTTCGTAACGCTGCGAAATACTGTGCCTAGACCCACCTTTAAGTATACCGATCGTCATATCTCGACTAGCTGAGTCGATCTAGACATGTGTATCCGTCCGTCCGTCTGTCCATTATAATTTGTAAACACGATACAGGCCACAGTTATGAACCAATCTTCTCGAAATTTTGCATGTAGGATGGGTTCTGGCCAATGAAGGCCCCTATTTTTTGGTAAAGATCGGCTAATATTTAGGGGATGAAATGGAACAAATACTTAATTGCCGATCCAGAGCCGAAAACTTAATTTTTATGCCTTTTCGAGTCGATCTATTGGCCACAATGGAAAGCCGAACATCACAAAACATCCCTATATATCCTTCGATTTGCACATTTTGGTATAGTTTATTGAATTGAGTCTAGAATTACATATGTTAAGTTTCCTGAATATCGGTTCAGATTTAGATTTTATGTAAATAGGGTACCAAAGACCTTCTTTGACTTTCACGAAATTTGGCATGGCGTTCTAAATTAAGTCTAGAATGATGTGTGTTAAGTTCCCCCAAATGTATCTTATTGGGTAGCAAATCTTTCCACTAAAAATTATAAATATAGCTTCAGATTTAGATATAGCTCCCATATATATATATATATATATATTTAAGATACTTTAAAAAAATAACTAATTTAATATTTATATTAATTATTATATAAATAAATTTTAAATAATTCTGGTAAGATTTTAGATTTAACCATAAAACGGATACCACATACCGCTTTGGAGCCCCGTCCTCTACTTTGTCCTTTTCTTTACTCGATTTTTTTTAAATAAAACACAATAACTTTTATTCAAATTTGACTCTAAAAGAAGATAAATCAGATGCATATATATTTTTATTAAATGAATTTTTTGTTGTTGTTGTTTGTATCGCCATTATGTTCCATTTTATGTACATATTTTTTAAAAATGTCATGAAATTAGCGATTATTTTTTGTTGTTTTTGTTTTGTATTGTATAATGCTATAATGTTGGGCGCCACATATAAGGTATTGAGAAGTCAGAGTTTTTACTCTCTCTGTCTGTCTGTCTCTCTTTGTTTTCCCTCTAAAGTAAAATGTGAAGCTTCTTGGCTTGTTTGATTTGTTTCTAGATTTTTTTTTATTGAAAACTCCTGATCTTCCCTTAATACAATATATGTGGCGCCCGATCTGTTATCGATAGATATTATTTTTTTTTAACAATAGAAAAACTCGACTTTGAAGAATTTCCACACTTAAAAAACTACGTATTTTTTAATTTTATTTTTTATGTTTTGTCTAATGTTTTTTTTTTGTTTTGTTTTGTATCTTTGTATTGCTTTTTGTTTTCTTTTCATGTTTCTTAAGTATTTAATTAATGTTTTCTTTTTTTGTTTTGTTTTTCGTTGCCTATAAGGCGGCGGCCTCTACTTTCTTTATTTTTATTATTATTTTTTTTTTTTTTGTTTAGCATTTATATGTAGATCCTTAAGGATAGGAAGTGGAAAAAATGGGTTAGGGGGACAGGCGGCAGTATATTGCTAACATGTTTGGTAATGATGATGATGATAATAAAAAAGAAGGGTTTGGAAATGAACACACGTACGTTGTTGTTGTTACTGTTAATCCTAAATAAAAAAAAACAATATATATATTTTTTTAATATTTTCTTATAGCTGAACGGATTTTGATTTATTTGATTATTGCATCAAAATTGTTGTTTTTTATTTTCGCTTTTTTGTTATCTTCCTTCTTTCTTCGTTCTACTTCGTCTTCCCTACCTATTTAATATGGTTTTCATTTTTATTATTATTATGTTGTTGTTGTTTTTCTTCTTCTTTTGTATGTTTGGTATCTCTTGTGGCGGTTGTTGTTGTTTTTCTTTATTTACTATTTTTTCTTTAATTATTTTCAATTGTTTTTTATTTATGTTTATGTGTAATTTGTTTCCAATTATTTACAATTTTTAATTATGTTTACAAGTTATGGTTTTTGTTGTTGTTTTTTATTTATTTTTCTTGTTATTATTTTATTTGTTAATTCAATTCGTCTATAATAATAAGAAAAACCTTTTTTGTTTTGTTATTGCTGTTTGTTTCTTGTTGTTGTTGCTGCTGTTGTTATTGTTAATGTATAAAGTATTAATGATATATGTATATAAAAACTGTACTCGTTTTTCCAATTATTTACAATTGTGACTTAAAAATTAAGAACTAAAATAGTTTAATTAAAAAAAATTAAGGAAAAAATACTGCAATGCCTTTTTATTTCAATATAAAATTTTTTTAAAAAACGACTTTTTTGAATTGAAAAATTTAGGGTTTTGATTTTTTTAATTTTGAAAAGAAAATAAACTCAAGCTTTAAAAAATATTTGATAAAATATATATTTTTTTAGAAAATTTTTTTTTTAATTTTTTGAAAGAAATTGTTAAAAATATTTGAAAAAAATGATTTTAAGGTTTTGATTTTTTTTAATTTTGAAAAGAAAATTAATTCAAGCTTTAAAAAAAATGTTAAGGTTTAGATTTGTTTTTCAAAGAAAATATTTTGTTTGCACAGAAAATATTTTTTTAAAGAATATATATTTTATAATTTTTGTCAAAGAAATTTTTAAAATTTTTTTTTGTTTATTTTCAATTTTTTATGTTTTTATGTACAAAAATTTAATTTTTTTAATGTATTCTTTGAAAACTAAAACTGAAAAAATATTTTAAAATTAAAAAGTTTTCAAAAAGAAATTGAAAAAATTAAAAAAACAAATAATTTTTAATGTTTTTAAAAAATATTTGTAAAAAAATTAATGAAATCTTAAACTTAGAAATGTAAAAAAACTCTTATTAAAATATATATATTTAAAAAAGTCCTATTTTTAATATTTTTTTATTTATTTTTTTTATTATTTTTTTTTAAATATTTTTTTAAAAAGTCATATCATAGAAATTGAAAATTTAGAAAAAAAGTTAAAAATTTTGAACAAAAATTTTAATTTTTTTTTTAAGTCTTTGAAAATAATTTTTCAATGAAAATATTTTTTTTAAAAAAGTTTTTCAATTAAAATATCTTTTGTCAAAAGTTTTTAAGGCTGAATTGAGGTTTTTCTATAGAAATCATAGAGAAAACCTAATTCAGCCGGGCTGAATTGAATTTTTCCGTATAGAAAACTAATTCAGCTCGGCTGAATTAAAGTTTTCCTACAGAAACCTAACTCAATGAAAATTTTTTTTTTTCAAAAAGTTTTTCAATTAAAATATCTTTTGTCAAAAGTGTTTGAGACTGAATTGAGGTTTTCCTATAGAAATCATAGAGAAAACCTAATTCAGCCGGGCTGAATTGAAGTTTTCCGTATAGAAAACCTAATTCAGCTCGGCTGAATTAAAGTTTTCCTACAGAAAACCTAATTCAATGAAAATATTTTTTTTTTCAAAAAGTTTTTCAATTAAAATATCTTTTGTCAAAAGTTTTTGAGGTTTTCCTATAGAAATCATAATTCAGCCGGGCTGAATTGAAGTTTTCCGTATAGAAAACCTAAAACCTAATTTTTGTTTTTTTTTTTTCAAAAAAAATATATATATATATATATATATATATATTAAAAGTTGTTTAAAAAATTTTTTTGAAAAAAAAATACATTTTGGATTTTTTTTTGGAAAAAAAATAATTTTTAACATTTTTTTGGAAAAAAATAATTTTTAAATTTTTTTGAATAAAATATTTTTCAAAAAAAAAAAAAAAACATTCCAAATAAAATATTAAAAAAAATTCAAAAAAAAAATTAAAAAATATTTTTTTTTTCAATTTTTTTTTTAAATTATTTTATTGTTTAAAAAATCCTGAAGTAATTTTTTTACCAAAAAAATTGTTTTTCAAAAAAAATCCCAAAATTTTTTTGTTTAAAAAATCCTGAATTAAAAATGTGATAATTGATATTAGTCTTCTACACTATAATCAATATGAAAAAAAAATGATTTCATAATAATAAATAGCATTATTATAATTAATATATATATATTAAATATATTTGTATATGAAGCATTAAAATTCAGTCAATTGTTGTTGTTATTGTTATACAAAAAAAATAGGAACATTAAAGAAAAAAATGCAATGCGTTTACAGGTTTATATAAAATGGCAGGATCTGCATTTAAGTGGCTGAGACTAAAAAAATAATAATATATAAATAATTATGTTTTTGTTTTTAAGAAATACAATTCTCTATTGAAAATGTTCCCAAAGCAAAAAGTCGTTGAATATTCAATAAAAAAATTAAATGCATTTTTTTATTTTAAATATTGATATTTTTTCTCTTGAAGATACTAACGCTGCTGATGATGATGTATGTGTGTGTGTATGTGTAAATAACCCAGGAACTTATCTTGAAGTTACTTGAACTGTTTTACTCAATTTTTGTTTATTTAAAAATAATTGTGTTTTTTCGCAAGAAATTAAGTAAAACAATACAAGTGGCAGAGTGTGTGGTTGTATAGATTGTGAACTATTTTTTTTATATTTTGTTTTTCACTATTTTTATTTTTATTGTTATATTGCTGTTGTTGTTGTATGAACACTATTTTTATTTCTTTTATTAATTATATATGAATTTAATATTTGGGTTTTTGGTTAGGTGTGTGTGTGTTTTTAATTAAAAATAAAGAAGAAGAAAATCATTTTACAAAGGTTTTTCCTATCATTTTTTGTTTTCATTTATTTATTTTTTTAATGGATATTCCTGATTTTTTAACTATTTTTTTTATATATAGAAGTTTTTATTTTCTTATAAGATTTTTTATTTGTTGTATACTGTAAGCATTTAACTGTGTTTTTTAATATTTTTTATTTATTTCTTTGTTGTTGTGTTTTGTTGTTGTTTAGAAGATGGATAGTAAGTAGAACTCATAACTATTGCTTTTTTGTTGCGGTTATCGTTTTTGTTTTTTTAGTTTTTAATTTTTTTATATTAGTTTACCAATTTGTTCATTAGTTTGTAGGGTATTATTTATACAACTGTAACAGATTTTGTTTATTTTTTTTTTATAAAAATTATTTTATTTATTTTTTGCATTATTTATTTTTATTTATTATTTTTATTTAAAAAAGGTAGCATATAAAAGGCTTTAGTCAAACAAAAAAAAAAACGATAATGTTTTGGTTTAAATCTACACCACTACTGATGTTTGTTTTTGAAAAAAGAAATCAAAATTAAAAAAAAAAATTAAATCCAACATTTGAGAAAAAATTAAATCTTTGAAAAATAAAATCATTAAAAAAAATCCAAAATCTGTAGAAAAATATTAAAAAACATCCTTTCGATTTTTTTAAATCCAAAATCTGTAGAAAAAAGTTTAAATAAAATCCTTTCCTTTTTTTTTGACAAATCCAAGCTTGTCAAATTAAAAAAATATTCCAAATTTTTCAAAAAAATATTCAAAATTTTTTCAAAATAAAAAATTGTTAAAAATCCCAAAATTTAAGAAAAAAAATTGAGAGGTACCCTTCTATGGGGGCTAGCCTTTGAAGTGTACCAATATTAAGAATCCAAAATATCAAATTGCAGTCTATTCGATTAAAAAACAGGTCAAACTCCCTAAAAATCCGACATTTTAGAGTTACCCTTCAGTGGGGGCTATCCAAAAAAAATTGTATCGATATTGATAATTTTTTGTAGGAAAGTTTGACACCCAATGAGAATCCAAAATATCAAATTTCAGTCTATTCGATTAAAAAATGAGGTCAAACTCCCTAAAATTCCAAAATTTTCGAGATACATTATTGAGTTTGGGTAGGAAGGTTTAACACCCATTGAGAATTCATAATATCAAATTACAGCCAATTCGATTGTAAAACGTACCCAAAATATCGAAATTTGGTAGATACCCTTCTATGGGGACTACCCTTAAAAGTGGACCAATATTGATAATATTTGGTAGGATGATTTACTACGAAATGAGAACCTAAAATACCAAATTGCATTCAATTCGGTTGAAAATTATGATTAATTTTCCCAATATACCGACATTAGGGAGGTACCCTTAGTCAAAAACTAAACGAAAATTGTATTTATTGAATACAAAAAACCAAATCTGCAGTAGTGTAGATTTTTTAACAAATAAAAAAATTACTTCAGAAAAATGTTTTGCAATATAAATAAATTCGAAAAAATTTGAATTACTTTCAAGCGACTTTATTATTTATTTTTTTTTAATATTTTTAAATAGTATACCCTCCACCAAGGACGGGGGTGTGTGTAGCTATAATTTCTTTCTTTGTATTTCTTTTTATTATGCCAAAAACAAATAATTTTGTTTGATTCATGTTTCTCAAATGTTCATTTTTTTGTTGCTATATAAAAAAATTATGTATAGATGTATGTATGTATGAATTTATATATATGTATATATGCAAGTTATGTATTTTATGGGATGATCATCTCCAACAAAAAAGTAATTTTATTTATTTTAATTTTTTCTCATGCATGATTTTGTTTTGTAATATACGTATAGATAAAAAATTGGAATAAGAATTTATTTTGTTTTTTTTTTTCATTTTGAATATTGGTGTTTGTATTTCTTTTTTTGAGATTTGTTTAAGCTTAATTAATTTAAGGTACATCCAGTTATATTTAAATAGCTGCCTACTAATAAGATTTTCCATTTTTTTATTTCGCCAAAGTTTCTTATTTTTTGAATTTTTTTAATGTTGATTTTTTGTAATAATATTTTATATTATGTATTTATATATATATATATATTATTTAGTCACATATACATATATACACATGACTATGTAATTTTGCTCCGACGAAATTCATAAATTTTGTACCAAAGAGAGTACGGTTTTATTCTTTTTGTTTTTTTTTATGTATGGTATGCATATTTTTGTATTGTAGCCTTTTATTATTTTTATTTATAAAATTTCGAAGACATTTAGATTATTTTTTTATTAATACCCGTCTATATGTTATTTTGTTATAATTGATTAATATACTTTTAAATTTCTTGATTAAATTAAAAAAATAAAAAAACAATAATAAAAAATAAATAAATCAAATTTTAAAATGTGAAAATAAAAAGATTTGAATACTCATAATTTTTGGTATGAACACTTGCTGCCCAAAATATCAAATTACAGCCAATTTGATTGGAAACCGCGCCAAATTTACCAAAATATCGAAATGAGGGATTTGCTACCCAATGATAATCCAAAATAACAAATTACAAACAATTTGGTTGAAAACCGCCAAAAATTTCCCAAAATATCGACATTTGGGAAAAAGGGCCACCCTAAAAATTTTGATATTTTTTGGTAAAAAGATTTGCTACCCAATGAGAACCCAAAATACCAAATTACAGCCAATTTGGTTGAAAGCCGCGCCAAATTTCCCAAAATATCGAAATGAGGGAGTTACCCTTATATGGAGACTACCTTAAAAAGTGACCCAATTTTGATAATTTTTGGTAGGGAGATTTTCTACCCAATGAAAACCCAAAATACCAAATTACAAACAATTTGATTGAAAACCGCCAAATTTTACAAAATATCGAAATTTGGGAGGTACTCTTATATGGAGGCTACCTTAAAAAGTAAACCAATATTGACAATTTTTGGTAAAAAGATTTTCTACCCAATGAGAACCCAAAATACCAAATTTCAGTCCGTTCGATTGAAAAACGACGTCAAACTCCCTAAAAATCCCACATTTTAGAAGTACCCTTCTATGGGGGCTATCCTAAAAAGTTGACCAATATTGATAATTTTTGGTAGGGTAATTTGACACCCAACAATGAACCAAAATGCCAAATTATAGCCAAACTAGTTGAAAAAGTGTCCAAACTCCCCGAAAATATCGAAATTCGTAGGTACCCTTATTTGGAGGCTACTCTTAAAAATGGACCGTTATTGATAATTTTTGGTAAAATTATCAAATTAAAAAATATATAAAATTATAAAATAAAAAAATAGACATTTTTTAAATAAAAAATATATACACTTTTTAAAAATAGTACCAGTAAGGAAAGTAGTAAAGACGAACTGGGACGACTATATGACACCCTTCACCACTTTGGGTATATTCTACATAGTCTCCTAACAGACGTCGCCTTTTCGAAAGAACAAATTGAACGAGATATTTAGGGACTTTGGCGCACCATTTACATTAAATGGGACAAGAGTATATGTGGGAGCTATATCTAAATCTGAACCGATTTTCACGAAACTTTACACACATCACTCTAGACAAATCGTGCAAATCGAAAGATATATAGGGACTTTGGTGCACAATTTACTTAAATCGGACGAAATTATATATGGGAGCTATATCTAAATCTGAACCGATTTTTCCCAATTTTAATAGGGTTCTTCCTTGGGCCAAATAAATGAGCTGTGCCAAATTTCATCCAAATCGGATGATAAATGCGATCTGCACTTTGCTTGCAATTTAACATCAACAGACGGACGGACGGACATACATAAATTGACTCAGAAAGTGATATGCATATTCTCAAAAGGAACCATGTGTCAATCTCGTTTCCTTTTGCCTGTTACACAAACATATGCACAAAGACATAATACCCTGTACCACAGTGTGGTGAAGGGTATAAAAAAATATTCAAAATTTTTTTTAAAATAAAAAAAATGTTAATTTTTCAAAAAATATATAAATTTCATGTTTTTCATTTGCATCAAATTTCAAATAAAATATATATATGAATTTTGCTTTGAAGTTTACTTTTTTTGAAAAATTAAAAAAAGTATATAAATATTGAAAATTCCCTCCATACCAAATAAATAAAAAAAACATAATATAATTAAAAAAAAATCTTTATATATATATTTTTATTATTTCATAAAATTATATTTTATTGATTTTCTTAGAAAAAAAAAAACTAAAAAAATAAATCAAAAAAAAAATTGTAGTCAAAAAAATATATGTATAAAAAAACATGCAAAAACATGACTGAATAAAATCAATAATAATAAAAAATAAACTTAAAATCTCATGTCATTAAAAATTAATTAAAAATACGAAAAACTAATATTCAAAAAAATATGTTCACTAAAATTTACATTTGTTTACAATCATCATTATCGTCAAGAAGATGAAGTAGCAGACAGAAAAATATTGAATAGTAATTATAATTAAAAAAAGGAGAAATAAAAGTAACGATCAAGGAAAAATTAAATACTGCTTGCAATATAAATTTAAAACAAAATTAAATAAAATACGATTTCAATATTTGTTTTCTTTTCTTTTTTGATTATATTCATTTCTGCATATTTTTTTGTTGTAATTGTCATTTATCGAGTGTATTATTATTTTTTTTTAAATATGAATATTTGTTGGTGGAGGGTATACTAAATTCGGCCCTGCCGAATATAGCATTAATTAAGTTCTATATCTCTGGTGTGTGTGTGTTTCTTAAATTATTTTTTATTATGAATATATAAAGAGATGTGTGTTTGTGTCTGATTTTTCTTTCGTTTCTGTTATATATTACTATTTTTTATGACAAAAAATATTATAATTTTTTTAAATATAATTATGGGTAAAAAAATTATATATATGTATATAATTTATTTATGTATAATATGTACATACTGAAAAAAAAAGTTGTTTCTTTTTCTGTTAATTGCAAAATTGTTGCAGCATACAATAATCATAATTATTTGTTTTTATATATTCTATATATGTATATGTAATATATTTTTTATTATATAATTTGTTTTTCTCATTTCTCTTTTTTTCTTAATAAAATTGCTAAATTATGGTGTCCAATTGCCTGGCCTGATGTAAGATTTTCTTTTGATGCCCCACCAATGTTATACCCATATCGGAGAGCTGTTGAGCCGTTAATCTTGAGATCTGTTGAGCCGTCACCAGGTTGGCCTCTTTAAAATGCTGCGAATATCGTGACATCTTAATGTTATCCAACCACATATCGGTGCTAATGAATATGTTATGACCCCTCTGGCTGTCCATAAGATGACCTCCGCCGACCCCTCCATCATTTTCCGGCGAATTACGTGTCGTAAGCAAGGCCTGCGGCTGCCTTGCCAAATTGTCCAATGTCGATACAATACTGGCGAAGGAAGGTCGATGGGTCCTCTGCTTTTGCCAGCAATCCAACATTAGCTGATACAAAGCCTCCGGACAGTCCATGGGTGCCGGCAGCCTATAACCCTTTTCAATACTCTTAATAACATCCTGATTCGACCAATTCCAATAGGGACGTTCACCATACGACATAACCTCCCACAATACCACCCCGTACGACCACACATCCGAGGCCGATGTGAATTTCCTAAATGCAATAGCCTCGGGGGCGGTCCAGCGTACGGGAATTTTACCACCTCGTGTCGTGTACGCATCGCTGGCATTTTCAATTTCCCGCGATAGACCAAAATCGGCAATTTTACATATCAGCTGGGAGTTGACGAGGACATTGCGGGCCGCCAAGTCACGATGTACATAATTCATTTCACTCAAATAGGCCATGCCACTGGCAATGCCGCGCAGCATAACAATCAGCTGCAGTGTCTGGAATTTGCCATCATTAACCCTCAGGAAGGTATCCAAGCTACCATTCTCCATGTACTCGGTGATGATCATCACCGGATTCGATCTGGTAACCACACCCTGCAGGTATATAACATTGGGATGATCAAATTGACCCATTATCGAGGCCTCGGTCAGGAAGTCACAGCGTGCCTTTTCCGATGAGCCCGGCTTGAGGGTCTTTATGGCCACATCAATGTCCTGAACAAAGTTGGGTGGTATTTTCAAGCGGCCTCGACAAACATCACCAAATTCCCCGCCACCAATAATCGCCTCTATGGTGATGTAGTTGGCATCGATCTCTCGAGCGAATTCCCTTATGGCCTGATTGGGATCTTCATAGGTGTGGGGATCCACATAGCTGCGGCTGTTACCAAACAGCGGGGTGGTAACATTCGACTGTATGGTCTTGACAATCGGTGTGGTATCCATAGCATGTATATAGGTCACCACCTGGCCCTCATTGCTGGCATAATCCAATGGCAGTGGCATGTGATTGCTGGACTTTTTATCCAAATCATCCTGATTTTTGGAGCGTAAAAATACCACAGTGGCTATGATGACGAGTACCAAAATGACCACCACTGCCACAGTAGCACCGGCCACAATGCGCATTTGTAAATTCTCTTCGTAGACGGAGGAACCCACTCCGGGTTGGGTGTGGGCATAGACAATGTTACTGTACGTCCCATAGCCATTGATGGTCTTATAACGCACCTGGAACCCATACTCCGTATTATCATTGAGACCCTCAACATGGGCCTTTGTTTCCTTGGTGGTCAGCGAAGTCTTATTAATGGCATCAAAATCTGGCTTGGGAAACCAACGGACCTCATAAAATTCGATGGGTGCATCACTTTGCACGGGTTTCTCCCACACCAAATCGACTTCATTGCTGGTGGCCAGGACAATGCGTACATTGCTGACGGTCGACAATATGGCTGACTCCGTAGTGGTAAAGGTGATCTCATCCCATTCAGTCTTGATTTGACTTAGGTCTATGGGTGGAATATGTGCACCAGCCGCTGCTGCAACGTTGTGAGCGATAGTGGACGATGTTGGTCCTGGCATTAGCGGTACATCATTATCATGATGTTTACCACCACCTGCAGTGTTTTCCTCCGAACTAAATGAATCATTGCCACCACCAGTTTTGCTGGCCCTCTCACTATCCGCCGTGCCATTGTCCACAAAATAAGACACCCCATTCATGGAGTGTATTTGTATGGTGTACGTGGTCAACGGTTCCAAATTGGTCAAGGTGAGTTTGGTGTCATTAAAGGTGTCTGTGTTGGGCGTGAGAACCACATTAGAAGAACACGAGGAGCAAACAACTTTATAAACAATATCACTACGATATATGGAGTTGGAGTCGGCAGCCGATGCCTCACGCACCGGAGCATTCCATGATAATATTGCACTGATGTGATCCACGAAGAGTAGTGTCAGATTTGTGGGTGGGCCAGGGGGTTTATGGCATGGCATGTGTTTACCATCCCGCGGATGGCGATTAAATCCTGGCAAACATTTACAATAGCTGGATCCCGCCTTGGAGGCATTCGAATTTGGTGGACAGGCTACACATTTGCTAACCTCCGCCGAACGGAAGGTACCCACCGGACATTCAATGCATGTTTTGTTGGCATTGTCCGGTTCATAGCCACCCTTGCAGCGACAGCCACCCGTCAATATGGACCATTTGCCATCACCTTTACATAGATAGGTGGGCTGTTCATAGGGTTCGGCATTGTCGACACAGGTGCCATTCTGCTTCTCCAATATGGTAATTTCACGTCCCGTGGGGGTCTCATTGAAATGGGCCAGGTTTTCGGTGACAGCCGGGCAGGTAATATAGTAAACCTTGACGGCCAGCACACTGATGCAGGCCCCCTGATCGCGAAAGGCAAAATAGACCCCCTTCTTGGTCACAGCAATACTTTTCACTTCCGAATTAATATCGACGTCCGAATTTTGATTAAAACGCCCCTCACCGGCTGCAATGCGGGCAATCAGTTTATAGCTATCCGTTTGCCATGGTGGTGGTTCCCGGGTGGCGGCATCGAATTCGTAGTACAACAAGCTGAAGGTTTCCTTACACGATAGGGCATTGCCGGGAAATAGCGAACAGTCTCGTATGGTAAATTGTATTTCAATGTAGAGGCGATTGGCGGGACCACGATCGATAAAGGGTGACCACAGCCAATTGTTGACATTGTGATAGGCGACATCACAGACCACATAGCTGCGCCAATTAATACCCTTATCGAAATCGGTAAAACTTTCTTCAACCCAACCGGGTGTTTGCGCTTGAGGTCCGTAGGGAAAACGGGTCCATTCAAGGGTGGCTTCACGTGTTGTATCCAAGAGTATCACCTGATCGCCAGCCACACTGGTCAGGTGTAGTGATGTTAGAACTAAAATACTTAGGATTAGAGACGATGGGGATAGTGATGGTTGAATGATATAGCCTCCAAGAGATTTCAGGGATTTGGGAATAGATCTGCTGGGTGGTGATTTCGCCTTTGCCTTATTGTTAGAGGGCATTGTTGTATGACTGCGGTAATTAAATGCTGTGGCTTGTTGTTCGTGGCAGGATTTTTGTTTGGAATTTGTTTCAATAAAATTGTGTGGCCTCAAGGGTGGTGATGGTGATGGCAAGAATGATGCTAGTGATGGTGGTGATGATGCTGGTGGTGATTGTGATAATAGTGTTAGCTGCTGTGGCGAAGTTGTTGTGTCGGTAGCCTTATTTAAATTCGATGCATATGGCTGTTCATATCGTCGATGTTTTGCTGCTGATGAAATCCTTGATTTTGAACAATTATTTAATGATCGTGATGCTGCTGCCAACCTTGTTCGTGATGCTGCTGCTGCTGCCGCCGTTGTTGTTGTATAATATAGAGCTTGTGGTAAGAATATAGAGCCTGTGGCAGCCTTGCTTAAAACCAATTTCAAGGTTGCAGCAATGTTTTCCAAAGTTTTACTATTCATCATAATGGTGGTGGTCATGGTGGTCGTGGTCAGCTCTTCTGTTCTTCGAGGAGTATAACAACAATTTTGTTGCTCGTTTTGCTCGGAATTTATAATTTTTGTTCTTCGTCGTCCTCGTCCTTGTCGTCGTATTTTCGTTTTGGAAGCATTATTGAAATTCAAATTCATCGTTTTATTAATAATTTGATTTGATTTTGATGATGTATTCGCATCCAGTCTTGTTAAAATCGATGATGATAAAGATGATGATTGCGATGATGCTGATATTAACCGAGAAGGAGGAGTTGGAGAAGCTGGGCAGTGATTCTTTTCCCTCCCACTCGAAATACTGCTGGTAGTCTCGTTGTTGTTGTTGTTTTGATTTAAAATTACATTTATTTCACTATTCCCACCATTATGACAGCAGCTGCTACTACAACTGGACAACAATGCTGCTGATGGCGGTATTGAAGATGTTGATGCCTCTGTCGATGATGTGGTTAATAATGCTACTGATGAAGTTAAATAATGCCAAATACTGGTTGTCTTTTGTTGTTGTTGTTTGTGAATGTCGCTGACATTTTCAGGGTTGATTTTCTTAACTACAACTACTGAGCAATTGTTGGAGTCGGTGCTTTTGTTCTTGTTGTCCACAAAATCCGGCGGTTTTTCTCGTTGCATGTGATGTGTAACAGTAGTTGATGTTGTTGTTGTTTTGGAATGATTCAGAATATTCATAACTAAAATAAAAATGCATTCGATTAGTTAAAAAAACATTATTTTTTTTTTGAAAATTACCAAAGACCAGACCAGGATTTTGTAATGAATGAAATACTGAGTATCGAAGAGTGTTCCGCGGTAGATAGGTAGGTTGTTGTTGTAGCAGCCCTATTGCCTTTACACAATATGCTAAGGTGACAGACGTTTGGCCGAGAAAGACTCGGGTCGTTTCGGATCGTATACCTATTTAACGTGGAAACGAGATATGTAGGTAGGTTGTTTAGCAGGTATGTCGAGGTTCTTCAAAGTCTAAATTCATGGTTTTCAAATTTACATATGGAAGGCATTGTTCAAAATGGCTAAATTAGTTGAAGTTTGTTGATCCTTGTGGTTGAGGAGTAAGACTCGGGAGGTCGTTTCGGATCACAGTATTGTTGTTGGTGGTTTTTGGTTTTTGCAAAAATATTTTTTGATATTAAAATAGGGTAGAACATGTAAAGGCAGATTAATTGAAAAAAATAAAAAAACTTCGTTATGTTCGGTTGGGACGAACATTTGTATACCCTTCACCCCACTGTGGTATATGGGGGATGGTATTATGCCTTTGTGCATATGTTTGTAACAATGCAAAAGGAAACGAAATAGACACATAGTTCCTTTTGAGAATATGCATAGAATCACTTTCACTGAGTCGATTTATGCTGGTCCGTACGTCTGTCCTTCTTTCGGCGTTAAATTGTAAACAATGTACAGTGTCGCATTTATAATCCGAATTGGGTGAAATTTGGCATAGGTCACTTATTTGGCCCAAGGACGAACTCTATGGAAATTGGGAAAAATCGGTTCAGATTTAGATCTATCTCTATCGATAATTTTCTGCAGGAAGATATAGTATGAAATGAGAATACAAATTACCAAATTTTAGTCAATTCGATTGAAACCATATCAAAAATTCTAAAAATACCGAAATGTGGGAGTTACCCTCATATTGGGGGCTAACCTAAAAAAGTGGACCCATATGTATACTTTATGGTAGGGTAATTTACTACGTTGTGAAAATCAAAAAAAAAACCAAATTACAATCAATCTTGTTGAAAAACGTGTCCAAACTTCCAAGCATGGCGAAATTTGCGAGGTACACGCGAAGTCATCAGCCACATTATTCACCACATGGACTGCGGAGGTGCGAATGCCGTTGAATGTACAGATCCGACCACCAACTACCCCCAAATTCTCGGGGTCACATTCTACAGTATGTTTATATTGTCCGCGCAAACCACAGCTATTTGCGATAACTTGAAAATTAGGAACAATGGTTCTCAAATTGCTTGCCGGCAGCACGGAAACCTTGTTGACCTCTTATACAAAGCGATAGGTCGGTCTGTGGCAAGCTATGCGGTTCCAGTGTCGTCTGCGAACAATCTGTTGATGTCCGATGGTCTCCTCATGGAGGTGATCGACGCTCGTCATCTGGACACAGCCTGTTGTAATTCGGAGTGCATTATTTTGGTTGTTTGCAAGGATCTCCATTGTGTGTCTCTAAGGAAAGAAGTCGAGACTGGGGCAGCATTATTAAGGATGGAACGACCTATGGTCTTATAAATCGTTACCAACGTTTCTTTATCCTGAATATCTTTGGTTGCAGCCAGTGGAAGTAGCTGCATCCTTAAAGCCTCTGGGCCTAAGCATTAAGTGTCAGACCGCACGTAGCGCCCTAGGGCTGCATGAACAAAACCTCTGGACATGGTTGTATCTTGAACGAACCTGGTATGATATTGGACCAACGTGTAAAACTAAGCGACTATAGATGACTATAGATGTCGTTATTCTCCTCCTCCTCTGGACGGTCTGGCTTTCTATACAGACGGATCCAAGATGGAAGAAGGTACAGGGACTTGCGTCTAATGTGAAAGGCTAGGCCTTGAGTTAACCTACAAGCTGGATAGCAACTGTAGTGTAATCCAAGCTGAAATCTTTGCGATTTGTGGAAGGCAACGGAATTGATAAAAAGTCTGGATGCAGAGATCGTTGAACCTGTGACTATCATTGTGGATAGTCAAGCGGCTCTTAAAGCCATCAAATCCTTTTACATCAAATTTGAGGCCGACCTCAAGTGTAGAACAGCTTTGGAAGAAGTTACTCACAGCTATCGGCTGTGTTGGGTACCAGGACACCGTGACACCATCATGGGTAATGAAAGAGCAAACGAATTAGTTAGACGAGGATCTCAATCTACCGATCTAGCAATTGATGGCTCAATCAAAGCACCCATATATCATCTTTATCGGAACTTTGAGGCGTTCTCGGACGTATGAGCATTGGCACAACGAACCTAGGTGCAATGTGTCAAGATCTATTTGGCCGTCTCTGTCTATCAAAAGGACACACTCACAGTTGAACATGAGCAAAGCTGAAAAAATGAGTAATATCAGACGGCACAAACTAGTGGGTGCTCATTTTCCACCGCTAAGCTTCTAAGCTTCTTCTCAACAACTGAACCTGCTCTAATCTACAGCATAATTAGAAACCTAAAGTGTTTAGGGAAAGTGCAACCTTGACACGTAATATATCTTCTGTCCGATCCCTGTAGCCATCGATACTATTTCAAACTTACCCTATTACATTTTCTTGTAAGCTTCTCATCTCTCTTTATATTCTTTTCTCCCCCATAGATCTCTTTATATCTTTTTCTTCTCGTGGATTATCAATCACAATGGACCTGACGGTCTCAGAGTGCTGCAGCCACATATGTGACTGCACATCCAGAAAACCTAAACCTAACCTGTTTTTTTATTTCCAATGACCGACCTCTTCATAATCCTCTAAAAAGGTGTGATAATTTCCTTTGAATTGTATTGACAAAGAAATTATCTCGACTGTGACTCTGGCTACTGGTATTTAATGAAAGATGTTAAAATTTTGGACATTGTCCAATATTTTATTGCTGCTATTTATTCATCGGGGCGAACAAAATATGTTAACAAGAAAACAATAAAAATTCATTTTTTATTAATAAAATTACAACAAATGTTAATTATTATTAACAATGGAGAGAATACCCAAAATGAATTTTATATTTTTTTGAATATTTAAATAGTAATAAAATCTCACTTCTATAAAAAAAAATTACACGAGACAACATTGTCTTCATAATAAACATTTTCCCCTCTATTCATTTGTTTGGTTTAAAATATTAACAAGTCGTGATTATGATTCGGGGTTTTTTTTATTACACATTGTGTTGAGATGTGTTCGATTGACTGGTTACTTTCTCCATAACTCCAATTATTGTTATAAAAAAATAGAATAAAAGACAAAAAGAAACAACAAAATGTGGGGGTGTGTGGCGCTGGCTGCCTGCTTGTGGGTTTTGGAAGCGCCAGTCATAATTGTAATATTTTCTTTATCACAAAAAAAAAGAAACAAAATCTTAGGTTTTTAACGTGTTTTCTATGGATATTTAGAATCACATAAAACCACATGAAAAGAAAAGAATGTTTACAACAAAAAAATAAAAATACCCCCTCCTGTGCGTGAGTTTGGGGGTTCGCGCCAAACGAAAGGTATATCAAATTACACAAGTCATAATTTTAATGGATGAACCATAAAACGCATAAAATATTTTCAAAAAACAAAATATGACATGTATTATTTTTTACGAGCTTGTAGTATTTGATTTGTATTTAATTTTTTTTTTATTTTTCAGTTTTGTATAACATGATTTCCAATGAAAACATCATTTTCGAACAAGGAGTACTTTTTTGTCTAATTTCTAAATTGGAATGAAAGTTGGATGGATAGCCAACATACAAATTTGGACTATGGATGTACACGAAAAAATATTAATTAGGGAAGAAGACCATGTACAATAATTTCACTATTTGAAGATGAAGATATTCAAAATGTATGTAAAATGATTTGAAAAAAAAAAATAGAAATAAACATTCACAATTTATGAGGGCAAACTGACTGATTTGTGGATTTTGGTTTTTATGATGATGCCATAAAAAAATAAAGTAAACTGTTAATGATGATGCTCATTAAAACAAAATATACAGGGTTATCCATTTTGTGGTTTCAAACCACAAACTGTTGCAAGTTTTGATTCTTTTGATATTATTTTCGGCACATATTGGACGATGGTATCTCACCTATAACTTGAACAAATGTTGATTGTTATTGTTGTTGTAGCAGTTTATATGAATATACATAGTTTTCCTGTTTAAATTCAATCTGGTTCTGTCACCAAGTTAGGTTTGCTTAGGTTAGGGGATGTGCAGTCACTTATGTGGCTACAGCACTCTGAGACCGTCAGGTCCATTGTGATCATCCACGAAAAAAAAAACAGAAAAGGAGAGATCTATAGGGGAGAGAAGGGGAGATGAAGAGAGATGAGAAGCTTATAAGGAAGTGTAAGAAGGTAAGTATGAGATAGTGTCTATGGCTATAGGGATCGGACAGAAGATATATTACGTGTCAAGGTTGCACTTTCGCAACCACTTTAGGTTTCTGTAGATTAGATCAGGTTCCGTTGTTGAGAAGAAAGACTCGGGTGGAAAATGAGCAGCCACTAGTATGTGCCGTTTGTAAGCCAGGACTGTGCAGCGACACAGGATATGCTAAATTGTATACGTCTACAGTAATCAGTAGCATCATGGTCCCATTTACTTGTAAAGGCCCTGATATTGCAGTAGTGACCTGTAACCTGAGTGTGTTCTTTTTAGTAGACAAAGTTGGCCAAATAGATCTTGACACATTGCACCTAGGTTCGTTTTCCAAAGTTCATAGGCTCTTTTGTCGAAGAACGCCTCCGATAAAGTTGAAATATGGGTCGTTTGATTGAGCCATGAATTGCTAGATCTGTAGATTAAGATCCTCGTTTAGCTAATTCGTCTGCACTTGCATTACCAATGATGATGTCACGGTGTCCTGGTACCCAACACAGCCGATAGCTGTAAGTAAGTTCTTCCTAAGCTGCACTACACTTGAAGACGGCCTCAGATTTTATATAACAAGATTTGATGGCTTAAAGAGACGCTTAACTATCCACAAAGATAGTCACCGATTTATCAATTCCGCTGCCTTCCACCAAATCGCGCAGATTTCAGCTTGGAAAACACTACAGTTGCTATCCAGCTTGTAGGTTAACTCAAGGCCTAGCCTTACGCAGTAGAGGCCAGCCCCCCAGTCCGCAGTAGACGCCAGCCCCCATATACCTTCTTCCATCTTGGATCTGTGTATAGAAAACCAGACCGTACAGAGGAGGGTTACTCCGGAAATTTGGGAGATGCATGGGGGCTACCCTAAAAAGGACCTATATTCATAACTTTAAGTGGAAAAATTTGCTACCCAATAAGAACTCAAGGTACTAAATTACAGCCAAATTGGCCAAAAAATACGATAAAAAAAACCCGCAAAAATACTGGGGACTGTCAGAAAAAGTGGACCTACATTTATAATGTTTAGTGCAGAAATTTTCTAGCCAATAAGGACCCAATGTACCAAATTTCAGCGAATTCCGTTGAAAAACGCCCTCAAGAACCCCGAAGTACCGAAAATTGCGGCGTGCCCTTATATGGAACTATATTTAAAATTTTTAGTCTGCACATTTGCAGCCTAATAAGAACCCAATGTACCAAATTACAGCCAAATCGGCCGAAAAATACTGAAAATTGCGGGGTACCCTTATATGGGGGCTGTCAGAAAAAGTGGATCTATATTTATATTTTTAAGTGGAGAAGTTTGCAAACCCAATGTAGCAAATTTCAGCGAATTCTGTTGCAAAAAAAGCGCTCAAGAACCCATAATATCGAAAATTGGAGACCGAATATATCCCATCTTCGGACTTGGCCTGCCTGCAGATCAATTTTTGGCCATCTATCTAAATTTGTTTAGATAATTTAATGGATGATTGACAAAAATCTGTTCAGATTTAATTTATCCCTCAATAATCCAGCTGTCTCTAAAGTATATTCTTAGCAGAGTTTGACTTGAGTGAGTCATTAAAATGACAGTGACCCCACCACTCATCACATTTGAAGGGTTCCCTATGTTTATATGCAACACTTCAGAGAGCTGCCAGAGAAGTACAAAAAAGTTCCGGAGGATGGCAATAAGCTTGAAAGTCCTATAATTACACGTACTGGAAATCATGTCAGTGAAAAGGGAACCTTTAGTTTATTTCATTTTTGTTGGAAAACCATTTTTAGGTGGCAATTTAGGCCCCTCGCTACAATATAATGGATATTCTCACACTATTTTCTTAGATCTGGCCGCATTTCAGATGTATATTCGCATGGGTTTGTTTAGGCCTTAAAAACAGCTACTAAAAAGGCGGTATCACTTTTTTTTGTGTGACAATTAATCTTCAGCCTAACCATCCACCATCCAGACCACCGTTTGAAAGATATTCTCTCACACCCAAAAAGAGTTCCATATTAATTTATATCCAGTATTGAAGTTGTCCCCAGTAGAATCTTTGAAGCATCATCCATTTGCCTTTTTTTGCAGAATCCATTTTCCTTCAAAAAAGAAAGAAAGAGGTATTCCTAAATAGCACAGGTATCTTATCTTCATGAAGTAGTTACTACTTGGGCTTATGCTCCACACATCCCTTTCTTCCCACACAAAAATATGTTTTGGGGGAAATAACGTACACACATACATACACTAGAAAGGAGTATGTACATAAATACATATGTATATATATATATATATAGACATATAGTTGACTTTTACAAGTTCTTCTTATTGTCGTCCTTAGAAGAAAAACAAAAAAATTAAGAAAGAAAAACTTCAACACACAAAAGAAGAATTACTTTCAAACACCTTCTTCTTCTGCTAGTTGTTGTTGTTACTTCTGCTGCAGTTGACAGCCAGCAAGCAGCCTCTCTCTCTATACACAAAGATGAGGGTATTTCACAGTTACAACAAAATAAATAAAATAAAACAACAAGAAGAAGGAAAAAAGTAAAATGCACTTAAGAACACACAAAAAAGTGTTGTAACTAAGGGGGGGAGTACAAAAAAAAATTACTTGCCGGCTATGAATTAAAAAAAATTGGGGAACACACACAATTTATTGAAGAATTTTGTTTTTATGGGGTTTTGTTAACAAATTAACAAAATTGCAATTTTTAACCAACGTTGATTTATTATCCCCCCTTCCAATACCACCTATACTCCTCCTTAAAACCAACAACAATACCAACTTAATTCGTTGGCTTACAACCAACCGAGAAGCAAATCGTTGCAAGAACAACCACTGTGTGAAAACCATCATGGAGGACACAAAATAAAAAGCCTGGGGGTTACTGTGAACGACGACTACGACGAACCGAGTCTCGTTGTCACACACAAAAAAAAACGGATCAAAAAAAGATACTTATGTATGTATGCATCCGATTCATCCTATTCGTTGTCGCCGACAACGACGATGTCCGTAGCCGTCGAATTGATTTTTCTTCACTCCGTTTACCTTAGATTTTTTTTCATTTAACACAAATTTGATTTCTCAGATTTCATTCATTATAAATCTTGGGGGTTTTGTAATTTCACACACACAAACACACAAAAAAAAACTCAAAACTTTAAATCCACAAAAACTTTAATTACTTTTTTCCGTTTCCAAAGGCAATTTGTTGGCCTTTATTTTTCGTAGTGCGATTAGAAGAAGACGAAGCGGAGAAGTATCATTTTTGTCCAGTTTTTTCGTTTTTTTAACTAAGGAATTTCATCGAATACACATTTTTTCTTGTGTTATGATAAAGTTGGGGGTACAACACAGACCAACCAACAGCCTTCCATCCACCATCCAGGCGCACATACACTTTAAGTTTTCATACACCTTGCATTTGGGAAAAACACCTTGATTTTTTTTCATTTGGAATTTGTTGCAAATTTCATAGAGAACACTTTAGATTTCTTTTTTTAATAATATCAAATAGTTTAGATTTTTATTTTAATTTTTTCCGTAAGATTTTTTTGTTTATGCCAACCGTTGTGATGGTTCTCCAACATTATTATTAATACACATATACACAACACGTATTTTGATTTGGTTTGCACAAACACAATGCTGCCAGGCTGACTGAGTGACTGCTTGCCTTGCTGCTGTTATTCGTTCTTCTTTGCTGCTCAACAAAAGTAATCACTCACACACACTACGCCTCGCTCTCAGTGGAGTTACAAAGTAATCACTTTTAATGGTAGATACCCGTTTATTACTCGTTGATTTTAGACTTGCTCGCTCGTTCATTCGCTCTCTCTATCTCCCTCGCTCCTTTATGAAGGAGTAATTATATGAGGAGTTGTTGTTATGTTGTTAACAGCAAACAAGCAAGCAGGCAAGAAGAAGAATAAATTCATGTCGATAATCAGGTGCATAGACGTTGTGTGATACAAAGTAAAATACAACTCTGTTACACAACACACACACACTAAACACCAATTCTTCTCTATACAGCTGTCAAAAGACTAATTAACACTACTCGGGGTTTTGTTTACATTAGATAATTAGGAGTTAAACTGTTACACATAATATGAATGTTGTTATTGTTGTTGTTTTTTGTTATTTTCAATGGCATTATAAATAGAAATTGTATGAATTCTAAGAAATACATAAATGTTAGAAAATTACAATAACAAAACATTGCTATGCAATAAACAAGTAAACGTTAAACTAGTAACAACAAATACACACAATCTGACAAGTTGATTTGACAACTTCTGAATGCTGCTATCCATGTCATTGACAGACATTTGTGTAACCGATGAACTCTTTCGATAGTGATGGTGTTGTACCATCATCATATCGTAAAAAGTAAATATTAAATAAAAATAAATACAAATAGAAATGTTTATTTTATTTTACAACAAATAGTAAATCATTTTCTTATATAAAGGGTAGACTTAAAAAACTGTGTTCAATTATGATGGAATTTCCACGATTCGATTCGAGATAACACATTTTGCTGCTTACTTATTAAAAAGTAGTACCTACCTGTGCGCATCCAATTAGCTTTAGGTGATGAAATATTACAGTAGTAAAAAATTTAATACCTTAAAATATTTTTTTTTAAATATGATAATTTATTATTTAGGCTAATTTTTGGAACTTATTCTTGTAACGGTATATTGTTTGCCATTGTATGTCAAAAAGACTTAACCTCAAAAAAAAAAACAAATGACACAAATAAATATAAAATAAATTATTAAAGAAAAGCAGCATAAAAATTAACTTTCAATGCTATCAGAAAAAATTTACTCCATCAATTTTGCAATAAAATAGCAATAACGAAAAAAAATCATGAATTAATTTGTTTTATTGCAATGTAATTTGAGTGCTAAGAAACTAGAATCTCCTTATTTTATTATGCTATGAATATCAATTAATTCGAAATCATAACAATTATGGGGTATGCATGCAGAACTTTTCTTGATAAGAAATACCCTTCAAATATGTTCGTTTGCATATTAAGGTATATTACTATGAATATTTTTGTATTATAATTTGAATCGAATACTAATAGTTTTTTTATATCAATGCATAATTCTTATGCCATGTTCTGACGGGCATTCGAACAACGTAGTTCGCTCTCAGAATTACGTACATGAATTAACCCGTTCATACAACACTATTCTTAATTCATGTCATCAGAGTTTTTTATTTCAAACTTTTTGTTTCTTGTTTTACATGAAAATTCTAACATATTTGCATGAATCACATATGGATCTAAATAGAAAAATTAATTCTCTTTCTCCTGACTATAGTATGGATCCATATCTATATACTTTAAATTCATCATTTCCATTTTTTTCTGAAAATATTGTTGTTTTCATCCATTTTTATATTTTCTAAATTCAAATGTCACATATAAAAATTTGGAGAATTTTTTGTTTGAGTTTCTCCAAATTTGTTTCTTGTTTTGTACGCTAATTAGAACCAAGAGGAAAGAAATTCATATTGCATTATGTAGATAACAAAATGTACATCCTGGTGCATATATAAAAACTAGACATTTTTTTACTTTTCATTCATCATTTTCAATGTTACTAAAAAAGTTTGAAAATTTTATAAATATTTTCTAGCTGTCAAAATTAATTTATTTTCGATAAATGCTCTCAATTGTTAGGGATGGGACAAATTTCTTGGTTATTCAGAGAGTGATTCGAATTGAACTACGTACAAAAATCGGTGTTCGCTCATAACATTTTGTATGGGGAACTAAGTAATTACTTCATAATTAAGGGTCGAACAACGAATGAGAGAGCGAACAACGCTCGTCTGTACATGGCATTAATATGGTCAATACATAGTTTTATAGTAGGTTTACATTGTACTGGGTTTAATTTGTTAATTTTCCATTGCAAATAAATCAGCAAAAATATGGTTAACCCCGCAAAAAAAGTTCTAATATATATATATATATCCTTCTAAGTAGAAGGATATGATTTTAACTATTTAATGTTAAAATTGAAGCTTGTACTTACATATTAAAGCCGAGTTCAATTTGCTTTTACGAAAGCGAAATTCCTTCAATTTTGCACGAACTTCATCGCTTATATCACAAATTCGGCTATCACCCTAAAAAAAAAGAAATTAAATTATTATTCAAATTTAGAGAATAAAAATTCTTCTTAAAGAAGAGCGGAAGTTGACTTTTTTTAAAGAAGACCAGGAGGAATTTTTTAGAGAAGGACGGTAGGGTAGGGTAGTCGGGCGCAAAAATCGTCTTTATGAAATTTCGATTTCGGCCTTTGACTAAAACAGTCGAGTTTTCGATCTTTCGACTTTGTCAAACTTGTTCAAAATCAAACCGATTAATGGAAAATCTATTAAAAATTTAATATAATGTGTAATTTTGAAGAAAAGAATGTCTTTATAAAGAAAATCGAAAGTCGATCTGGAAAAGTCTACTTTGCGATTTCCTCGAAGATCAAAAGCCGTTCAAAATTATAAACTTAACTACATTGTGGTACAGGGTTTAATTAGAGAGGCAAGAAAAGATGATAGACCCATTATTTTTGAGAATAAGCATAGAATCACTTTTGGAATTGATTTATGCATGTCCGTCTGAACAAAGTACAGGTCGCAATTATGATACGAATTGGATCAAATTTGGCACAGCCTACTTATTTGGCCCAAGGATGAACCCTATTGAAATTGCTGAAAATCGGTTCAGGTTTAGATATAGCTCCCATATATATTTTTGTCCGATTTAATGTAAATGGTGCACCAAAGTCTTTCGATTTGCACGAAACTTGGCGCAGCGTACTGAATAAGTCTAGAATGATGTGTGTTGAGTTTGGTGAAAATCGGATCAGATTTAGATATAGCTTTCTTATATATTTTCGTCCGATTTTATGCAAATTGTGCACCAAAGTCCCTATATATCTTTCGATTTGCATGAATTAAGTCCAGAATGATGTGTATTAAATTTCGTTGAAATCGGTCCATATTTACATATAGCTCCCATATATATATTTATATATATATATATATATATATATTTTCGGCCTATTTTATGCACCAAACTCAAATTTTTTGTCCGATTGTGGCGAAATTTGGCACAGCGTATTGAATTGAGTCTAGAATGATGTGTGTTGAGTTTGGTGAAAATCGGATCAGATTTAGATATAGCTCCCATATATATTTATGTCCGATTTAATGTAAATGGTTCACCAAAGTCCCTATCTATCTTTCGATTTGCATGAAATTTGGCAAATAGTACTGAAATAAGTCTAGAATGATGTGTGTTGAGTTTGGTGAAAATCGGTTCAGATTTAGATATAGCTCCCATATATATTTTCGTCCGATTTAATGTAAATGGTGCATCAAAGTCCCTATATATATATATCTTTCGATACTGAATTAAGTCTAGAATGATGTGTGTTGAGTTTCGTTGAAATCCCTTCAAATTCAGATATAACTCCCGTATACATTTTTTCCAATTTGTCCGCCAAAATGACACTTTGTCCCAGCATATATCGCACAGAATATATATATATAAAACCCCGAACAACCAAAGCAATGTCAATAAGATTGCAGCACAGGAATTTGCCTTTTGTTCTGCAGTAACACACCCTAATCTACAAAATGAAAATAAAAAAAACGAATGAAAAAAAAAAAACATGAAAATTCTGTTGTCAATCAAAACAAATTCCTTCCATCCAACTCTGAGTCACTGGGCACTGAATCACATCACACTGGCTGCAGCTAATTGATTGGCACATTCATTATATAGGAAATATATCTTTTCAATAACAAAGTTAATAAAATAACTTACCATTTTAATAAATAAAAACCCTTATTTTTCTTTTGTTATTAATTTGGAATATTTGTGTTTTGTTGTTTATATTTTCTGAAAGACAAAAGAACTCGGCTACTGCTTCTTAATAATGGAGACGATCACTTTCCATTTGACACTATTTTATTTTATGTTAATTATATCGTTTTGTTGTTGTCGTCGCTTTAACAAAAGTTAGTTATCTAGCAAAAAAACACAGCAGCAGCAACAACAACCGCGTTTGTTAATTTGTGTCTTTTTTGCAGCAGCAGAATTTGTTGTTGATATGTGTAGTGGTCTGTAGTTCAATACACACCTACAGCTGTCGATAACACAACTGATGGAGAGTTATCGATAAAGGCAGATGGCTTCATAAACAGCTGTTTTTTTTGCCCAGTGGGGAAATTAATATAATTTTTGTAGAAATTATAAATTAAAAGTCTTGAAAAGATTATTTTTCAAAGCTTTTTGAAAATTCTGAAAATATTTAGAAAAAAAGCATTATCTTTATACAGGGTTATGGTTAGCCACGGTTTCAAAAGTAAACGTAAATAATAGTACATTTACATTGTACTGGATTTAGTAAAACAAGGGGGTTTCAAATGTGAATTCCATTGCATATACAGTATATCAGTAATGAGTTTACACATATGAACAATTATTAAACAATATTAATTAAATTATTTTTGTTTAAGCTCGAAACTTCAACAACTTAAACTTGTAGCAGAAATCCTTGCAATCACGAAAACGGCCGACATAGTCAAAAACCTTACTGCCGATAATACGGGACCGGTGACTACATATGTCGATAGACAGGCGGTCCTCAAGGCTTTGAAGCGTGTACTATAAACTCAAAAGCAGTTCTTGAATACATCCGCTCTGCATGACATACGACGGATAGTTTACTTATGTTGAGTTCCAGGACATAGTAACATAGAAGGGAACGACATAGCCGACGAGGGGGCTCACAATCTTCCGATTAAGAGATCTGTGCAACCAACCATTGGCACTTTCATTGGCAAAATCCGCTTGTTCTACGGCGAGCTAGTCGGTAACAGACGGTCGAGAGAACCTGGTTGCAGAATCTCAAAATCTATCTGACCTGAATTCTCTCGCCGAAGAACTTCTTCGCTGTTGGCGTATAGTAAGAGAGAGATCAAAATCATTGTAGGTATCATAACAGGTCACTGCAGGATTAGATCTCTCACTCTCCTGATCTAGCAACGAGAAACCAAATCGATCATGTTGTGATAAACGGAAGAGCGTGTTTTTGACGTTCGATCGATCCGAAAAGTTAATATTTAACCCCAACGAGCAACGCACATCAACTCCAGCTTCAAGCGTTGATTTTATCGTCCCCTTTGCGGTTGTTCTTCACTTTATCGATAAGTCTAAAAAACGAATTATAGATCTCTCACTTCTTACACACAGAACAACTCTACTTTGAATTTACCGCCCGTTTTACAGGAAGCTTTTTTCAGTTGTTGCCAAAAAAAGGTATTAATATATCATATTTTTTTGTAATCTTGTATATTTGAAATATATATATTTTGAAAAAAAATATATAGAAAATATTTTTTCCCCCATCTAGATGGCTTTTGATCGCTCCCTAATAGCTCTTGGCAAAAATGATATGTACGGTTTGGCTTGGTTGGCTGGAACGGGTGGCATTCAAGCGGTATCGAAATATTGTAAAACATTGGATATTGATTCTGTAAATATTTCACAAACATGGTGAGATAGATGACTAAATATCGATTTTGAGTTATTATTTTTTTAAATCCCCTCCCCATTGCAGCGCTTCGTTACAACGGAGTCTCCAAAAGTACCAAGACGATTCGCAAAGCTTTAACAGCGTTAAAGAAACTGCCGTTATACCATTTCGAGTATGCTCGAACCTATTGTATGGCACATTAAAAATCTATCAGCAACAGGTCAATAATTTGTATAGTAAGTATTCGCAAGGGTGGTGTAATGCTGCTTTTTGATAGCCACAACAGCGTGAAAAATAATTGAAATTAGAACCATTGTTACTTCTGCGAATATGTTTAGTTAATTTACTGAGATTTTGATATAACTCCTACCCCATATATAATTTTGATTACACACCCTCTATTTATTTACAGAATTATCTGAAGATTTAATAATCCAAAGTAGCAGATTTGAGGCAGCAAATGTTAAGAATAATAAAAATAACAGGTAACGAAATTTTTAATTCAAATTTTAAATTTGCTTTCAAAAAAATTAATATATTTTTATCATTTCTAGTTGTAGTCAGAAGGCAATTAAAAAACGTCGACTAACCATAACTCATTCCGATGATATTTTGAATAATTCCGATATAAACTATACCGAGATTTTAGATGATTTGGTGAGAATATCAAAGGAACCGGAAGTTGAAAAGGTATTTTAATGTCTTTAAAAAACAATTAACCTATAACTTTTTTTAAATTACCAGATACCTACCCCAACAAATAGTCAAATACAAATTCGTTCGGCAAAATATCAAATACGCGAGGTTATTGTACATGAGATAACCACAACATATGGTATCGCCGAATTAGACAACGATTGTGATTTTGGTGATGCAAGTAATGAAGATATAATAGAGTTTTTCAATTATTCCGAACGTCAAGGTATGGTGTTGTTATATATACATATATTTTTTTTTCAAAAATTAAATGAAAAAAACTAAATTTTTTTTTACAGACAATTACCGCAGAGTACAACTCAAACGAAAGGTAACATTTTTCTACGAAATGAAGATTTGAAAAATAATTCCAAAATTTCTTAATTTCAGAGCCAATGTTGTGAACAAGAAAATAATAGAAAACGGAATAGAAATGATTATGGTATGGAGTAATGATATGTTTTTTACATTTAATATATATATATATATATGCCCTTTTCAGAAACAACTGCAGATTATATATTTTCTAATGCTAATACCACAAATACCAACGAGTTAATATTAACTCCTCCTCCTCCTCCCGTAATCAGGACAAAGGTAGGTCAATCATATATTTAAAATATTATTTTTTTAATTTAATTAATTAAATTAATTTATTTTTAGGATGTCAATAAAGACATGGAACGAAGTATTTCAAATCAAAAAATGTACTACAAAAGTAAGTTTTTTGAAATGTATAGTTAAAGCATGCGCTTTTTTAGAGCGTGAATTTTAAAGTAATATTTTTAAAGGTAGATTTTTTAATTTAGGTCAAGGGGTTTTTGTTACCTATACGGCTATATTAGTTTGGTTAACAAAATATGAAATTTATTTAAAATGAAAAGAAAATTTTTACACTAAAAAATATATCGACACAAGTGTGGATATATAAAATATATATTGTTTTTTTTTTGTTCTTAAAATCGTGGATTTTTTAAAAATTTTTTTTCAAGCTGTGAATAAAAATTATTTTTTTAAAGCGTTGATTTTTTAAAAATTATTTTTCAAGGCGTAGATTTTTTTAAAAAAATATTTTTTCAGATTTATTTTTTTTAATTAATTTTTAAACAAGGCTTGAATTTTTTACAAATTTATTTTTAGTAGTGTTGGCGGGTTATTTGGGATATCATTGTATTTGTATTTGGCCGCCCCCCTGCGTACGTCCTTGCTAGGAGTCGTTTTTGATAACCTGCTCAACTTCACTCAGTACCCCGCCTATGTCAAAGGGAAAGTCCTCAACAAAAACAAAGTCCTGAAAGCTCTGACAGTTACATCGTTGGGAAATGATAAAGAGACGCTCATCATGACGTACAAAGCCATTAGTCGCACTGTACTTAGCGACACCCAATGGCGCAACCTTCAAACGATCCAAAAGTGCTAGCGGATGTGTCAAGATGTCGAGCGTGGATCATATTTTTTCAAGGTCTTTCCACAGGCTTGAATATTTTTAATTTTTTTTCAAGGCCTTTCACAGACGTGATTTTTTAAATTTTTCGATGCCATTCACAGGCGTGGATTTAAAAAAATGTTTATTCATTTCCTATCAAGTGTGGGTTAAAATAACATTTGAAATTAATTTGCTATGATTTATTTTCAGATAACTCTCAATCCTCTTTCTCGCCTGAACAATCTCAAAAAAGAAAGGTAAGCCGCAAAAATATTTAAAAAGAAAAACATTTGTAATTATTTACTCTATTCCAGAGCGATTATGAAGATGATGTTGTGACACCAAAACGTGATAAATTGAGTCATGGTATGTGAAAAAAAAAATCCAAAACAAAATAAAAATAAAATATTTAATTTTTTTTAGATTCTACTATAAATACAAAATATAGTGTTAATGATATCATGGCTAACGATTTTGTGGCCACACCTTGCCGTTCTTATGGAGAAGGGAAGAATGAAAGGTCGTTGATTTCTTTTCTAAATTCAAAATTTGATTTTAATTTTTTTTTTCAAATTTTCAGATCTAATAATGAAATCAATAATAACATTGCATTGGATATAAAACAGGAAATCAAAGAGGAAGCCGACGATAAAATCGATACGGAGGATAATCTTAAAACTCCAATTTTCGCTAATTTAAATCAAGTGAAAAATGAGATGACCAATGACGTTGATTCGAATATAAAATACAAACCGAAATGTCGTCCAATAATCGATCAATATATTAAACTGGAAGAGAAAGATATGATGGAACAAATCAATAAACCTATTCGAAAATTACGCGGCATTACAAAGCATAATTTTAAAAAGACGCAAATAAGAAAAGTTCTGCTACAGCCGAAGGAACTTTTAAAAATACACAATAAAAGGTAAGAGATGAAATTTAAGGTGAATATAATGTAATAAAAATGCCTTTCGTTTTCAGAACTCTCTTATTTGCTCCTCAACTAAGGGAGAAAATATTACCGCCAAGCGATGAAAAGTTTCAACGTGAATATCTAAGTTTAGTAAATGATATATTAAAGCCCAATTATAAAGAAGACTGGGCATTTGATGTATACCCGAAATGGCAAGAAATTGGAAAATCTCCACAAAAAGCTAAGAAAAAGGCTAGCAAGAAGCAACATGTTCTAGAAAAATTTTCTCCTCCAATACCAATGCAAATTAATGAAAATTCCAATATGATGATAATCGATAACTTAATCACCAATATCGACCACAATGAGAATCGTCCACAGTCTTCTCAAGATAAATTTCAAGAAAATATAGAGGATATATCGATGCCAAGCAAAAAATGGCGACCAGATTATGTTATGATGAAATTATTGTATTTGTGGCAAAATTGTGGACCCGAAATAGATGCCAATAAATTTTGCCATTTGGCAAAAAATCGAATTGATAAAGCCATGGCTTTTTCATCGTTGTTGGGTGAGTGTTTTTTAACAATTTAATTTAGTGTTTATTTTTTAGAAAAGAATATTTTTTACGTTAAGTTTAAAAAAAAATATTTTATGGACGATTTCAAGAGTGAATTATTAAAAAATATTTTTTTTCAAATACTTGTAGAAGATTGAATGTTAAAAATTTCATTTTTAAAAATTAATCTATCAACCACTGCGTGATTTTTTAAATTATTTTTTATGGACTAACCAACCCTACCGTGGATATTTTAAAAATTATTTTCTTATGGACAATCCCAAGCATGGATTCAAGGCGCAGAATTTTTTAAAAAAATATTTTTCAAGCCGCAGAATTAAAAAAAAAATATTTTCAAGCGTGGATTTTTATAAAAAAAATATTTGTCAAGGCTTGCGAAAGAACCTTCGTTCCTTAAGCCGAGCTTAAAAAAGATTTCCAGCCGCGTCGGTCTTTTTCGCAGTTTTTCCAATTTGAAAGATCATATTCGGCAATCCCCTTCTGCGTGAACCATCAGCAGGTTCGCTTTTATATGTCTTCTGGGCTGGGTCATCTTCATCCATTCTCACAACATGACCTAGTCAACAACGTAGTCGCTGCAACTCACAATACGTCTAACAATGTCGATGTCCCTGAATAGCTTGTACAACTCATGGTTCATTCGACGGCGATATTCACCGTCAACGCAGATCGGTCCATAGATATTTCCCAAAAGCTGCCTCATCTGCTTGCGTAAGTACCCATGCTTCAGATCCATATAACAGCACGGGTAGTATCATCGTCTTGTGGAGTGTGAGTTTTGTGTGGCGGGAGGTGGCCTTGCTTTTGAGTTGTTTGCTCAGGCCATAGTAGCATCTGTTGGCCATCACTGTCCTTCTCCAAATTTCAAAACTGATGTCATTCGTTTTATTTATGGCGGTACCAAGGTATATAGAATCTTTGACTACCTCGAAGCTGTAGTTCTCAAGTTCCACAGTTGGTCCGAGTCTACTGGACGGCGATATTCACCGTCAACGCAGACCCACGGACTCCTTCTCGATTTGCTCAAAGGTAGCTGTTACCGCTCTCAGTTTTCGACCCATTATATCGATGACATCGGCGTAGGTGAGTAACATGTGTTGTTTGGTGTACAGAGTACCATTTCTGTTCACTTTTGCCTCTCGTATGACCTTTTTGCAGCAAACTATCACCTTTTCTGAATCCTCGCTCGGTATTAAAGGGCTCCGTGAGGTCCTTTCCGACTTTAACTGGTGACCTTGTGCCAGTTAAAGTTATCCGAATTATTTTTGCAGAAATGCCAAACGCAGACATGGCTTTAAACACCTCTGAACGAATAGGGCTGTCGAATGCGGCTTTGTAGTCGACGAATAGGTGGAATGTGTCCATGTGTTTTTCGTGGGTTTTTTCCAGGATTTGGCGCAGGGTGAAATGGTGGTCAATGGTGAATTTGCCAGGTCTGAAGCCGCATTGGTATGGTCCAATAATGTCATTGACCATTGGCCATTTTTTTATATGTGTTTTACTATAGTTGGCACATGTCGTCTGAGGATCCAATTATTGGACATGAATTCTTCTAGCCAAAAAATATTTACCAGCATTGACCACCAGTCTTGCGTGGCTTGTAAAAAAAAAAATATTTTTTCAAGGGCATACACTCTATAGCACTGCTCTGCACTCTATACTTCACTGCTACTATTTGATACCAGAAGTTTTTCAAAATGCTCCTTCCAGATCCTCATTAGGTGGGTTTAGTTTTCTTTTTCTTTGCTTTTTCATAGTAGGTTTTTTTAAAAAAAAAATTTTTTTGAAAGCGCAGATTTATTAAAAAATATTTTTCAAGGCGTGGATTTTTTAAAAAAATTATTTTGAAGGCGTGAATTTTTTTAAACAATATTTTGAAGGCGTGAATTTTTTTAAAAAAAAATATTTTGAAAGCGTGAAAAAAAATATATTGATGGCCTGAATTTAAAAAAAATTAGGCGTGGAATTTTTTAAAAATAATATGATTAAAAAAATTCAATAAATTGATTAAAAAATTAAAGTTGTTGATTTAAAAAAGAAATTAAAGTTGTTGATCTAAAAAAATCAAGTCGTGGTTTTTTTAAGGCGTGGATTTTTTTTAAAAAAAAATGTTTTCATACATATAAAATTTGTGTTGTTTTTGTTCCTATTTAAAATATATTTCAATTTCAATTTATTTCATTTATTAATTTAATTTTAGTATTGGCAAAAACGCGCTTTATTACCATTACCCATCGCCAAAAAAGTATTGAAATGGATAAAATTCTATTGGGTATCGCTGCCAAAAAATTAATTAATAACAATTAGAAAATAATATCAATGTTGTTGTTGTTAGTGTACAGTATCTAGGAGGGTTGTTGAACGAAAAATGAACTGTATCTATATCTAAATTATCTATATTTTTTGTATATTTTTAATATTTTTTTCTATTTTGTTTTTCTTTATATATATTTTCTAACTACAATTTAATAAAAACCTATAAAATAGTATAAAAAAATTAAAAAAAATTTGAAAAAAAAATTATAAAAAAATATTTAAAAAATTGTCTATTGTTTTTCCCCATGAAAAAATTAAAGTTGTTATACCATCTGTTGTATATTTTCTAATTTTCAATTTTTGTTTTCATAAATACTACACACGGTAGTATATACCCAA
This sequence comes from Musca vetustissima, assembly GCF_032173495.1. NCBI lineage: Eukaryota > Metazoa > Arthropoda > Insecta > Diptera > Muscidae > Musca > Musca vetustissima. Next base: position 72,202 of record NW_026879866.1, read on the forward strand.
AATGTAATAATGAAATGAATTGTATTTAAATAAAGATATAACGAAATTTGTTGAACAAAATATTGTGTGTTATCTGTCGTCATGGGTTTATACTTTGGAGTCCCACTGTTTGGTATATTTTTATACCCTTAAAACACTGTGGTACAGGCAAAAATAAACGAGATAGACACATCGTTCCTTTTGAGAATATGCATAGAATCACTTTCTGAGTCGATATATGCATGTCAGTCTGTCCGTCCGGCCGTCCATGTATTTTTTTTTTTTTTTTTGAACAAAGTATAGTACATGTCACTTATTTGGCCCAAGGACGAACCCCATTGAAATTGGAGAAAATCGGCTCAGATGTAGATATAGCTCCCATATATATTTTCGTCCGATTTAAGGTATATAGTGCACCAAACTTCCAACATTGGTCCGATTGGCACAAAATTTCGCAGAGAGTTTTGAATTAGGTCTAGATTGATGTATGCTAAGTTTGGTTGAAATCGGCTCAGATGTAGATATAGCTCCCATATATATTTTCGTCCGATTTAAGGTATATAGTGCACCAAACTTCCAACATTGGTCCGATTGACACAAAATTTCGCAGAGAGTTTTGAATTAGGTCTAGATTGATGTATGCTAAGTTTGGTTGAAATCGGTTCAGATTTAGATATAGCTCCCATATATAATTTCGTCCGATTTAAGGTAAATAGTGCACCAAACTTCCAATATTTGTCCGATTGAGACAAAATTTTGCACAGAGTATTGAATTAGGTCTAGATTGATTATGCCTAGTTTCGAATAACGTGTATTGGATTTAGTGTCGAGATAAATTTTGGATAGCGCATAATGTTGCAGCATACCGAATGGTGGATGCCAGGGTTGCTCAAAGACGTCTATTTATATATATAGATCTTATACATATTTTACTCGATGATTGACATTAAATTTTTTGATAGATTTCAGATTGTATTTGTATGTGTTGTTTTATTTTACTTCAAATATCTACAATTTCACGCAGTTAATTTCGTTAGATTCCATTTCAATGGTCCAAAGATGATATGTACAAGGATATCGTACATATGAGTATCTCTTGTATGTACCCAGAGTGGTGAAGGGTACTGGTTTCGGTGGGAATAATGGTCCACTTTAGCCCCAAATTTGACGGGTGTATATCTCAAGACTTCCCTTAGAAAAAATATATATTTTGTTGTGTCCCCCTCTCATATTGTGTCTTATATTTGCCAATATACGTATCAAACATTAATAAACAAAATATTTATTTTATTTTACATTAAATTGTTAATTAAAATATCTATTATTTTTATTACTTCATTCCCTTTTTTCTTTTCGTTTTGCTAATTGCTAACAATTTTTGTTACATGTTTCTGTTTTTTTTTTTAACAATTTATAATTTATATTTTATAGTCTTAAATATGGTTGGTTTTTTCAAATGCCAATTTGTTGTGCTAACCCTGTGTACACATGCAACGAAACAAAACCGATTAGTGAGGACACAAATGCCTTCAGTGCTATGGTCGACCATGGACCAAAACTGAGCACACTTAATAGGCCCTCCAACCAGACACCCTTGAAAATTGTCACCACCAATAGAATGGTGACCAAAGGTTTGAGGGCTTTGTTCAGGTCATGGCGGGTGAACATCCATACCAATGTAGCAGTGGTAATGTGTTGGATCTGCAATAAATAAATAATTAATTAGTTGTGTTTACATCAGCAACAACAACAACACAAACTTACCAATAACACATTCGATTCGAGACATTTTTGTATATAAATCCAACTGAATTCGGTACCCCGGGCACCGACCCACAGCATAATGCCGCGCGATAGGACAACCTCGGCGGCAGCCCAGCCCAGGCCGGCAGTAATTAATTTACTATGACCCTTGCCGGGTATACGTGAGAGAATCACAGCAAAGCCTAATAAATCGGCAATATCCACACTACAGCGTAAGAATTCCTAAAAATGGAAACCAAACGATTATCTCGTAACAGATAAGCATTTTTTGTAATCTTAAGATAAATAATTGTCACACCTACCGCCAAAAAGTTAAAATCACCCGTGCCACCACCTCCCAGTGAATCCGAATCGAAAAATGTGGCCAGTACCAGCATTTTACATAATTGTGTAAATACATAAATACCGCCAGCCTGTACACATTTCCAAAATGCACCATATTCTGACCTAGAAACAGCAACAGAAAAAACAAAAGCATTCATGATTTCCATTAATTAAATGTCATGTTTCTTGCGGTCTTGTGTCACTTGTGTTGTTGTTGTTTTAACAAATGCAAATACTTACAGGCCGGAATATTTATAGGTCATATAGTAGGGTACATAGACTAGTGCAACACAATTACCAAAATGATATAGAGTCATGTTCAAACCTGCTGCACGATTTCTTTTTAATTGAAGAAAAACTCTTTTATTTTTCTTAACACCACGGACTTAATTCAATTTGGCACGTCAAATTTTGATTATAATAAAAAAGTGCTGCTGATCGACCTGTGAACGAGAAAGAGAAATCGTAAGGAATGTCAAAATGTGAGGGGTAAAGCAAATATGAAAAATGAAACATAGCCAGTCGTGTGTGTCTGATGGATGGCAACGTATAGTAAACGTAACGTAAGATAATCGTTATGTTATGAAAATTAAAGCTGTGTGTACACGATTAATTTTTGTTGATGACAGTTTGGACCATTACACAATAAATAGGTACTACCATGGTACAATAATACAAGGTAGGGCAGCTTGAGGTGAATAACAAAAAAACAACTATGCACGTGTGGCTTCTTCTGCCAAAAATAAAATAAATATACGCAACAAGTGTTTGTGTTTATTTGGCATTTTTCAACACAAAACTAAAAACGCGAAAAATTAATGAAAGGTTAGGATTTCTTTCCAAAATCCAGTAGGGAATACTATCAAATGTTTGTTTCATCCATAACAAAGTTATTACTTCCAGACGGACGTGTTAAAACATTATTTTCATTTCAATTAAACTTGAATATATTTCAATTTATTTTGAATTTATTTGACAAAATATGTATTTTGATTTGATTGAACAAGCCACCTTGAGAAAAAAATGTAATCAGTTGGTAGCTGTAATAATTATACCATGGGTGAACCGATGTATAAATTTTTCGACATTTGTACTAAATGGTACCAAATTTGGATTTGGGTGAACCGATTGAGCTGGAATCTTGAAATTTGACGTTATTGTTACTGTTGGGGAATGGGATTGGACATTTAGAAAGTTTTGGAAATTCGTACTAATATGTACAAATTTCAATTTCAATTCAATTTCAATTTCAATTTATTTACATTCAATACAAAGAAAGCCATTTAAGGCCAATTATACATGTATTGAGAGATTAACATAATATAAAGCTAAAACTATGGCAGAAAAATAATTTTATTTGTAATAAAGTTAATATAATAATGTAATAAAAAAAATAATAAACGAGAATGGGAATGGCCCCCCAGCCATATGAATATTGTAAATATAATATAACATACATATATATAAATATATATATATATATAGGATCCCAGTAGCGAAGATTAATCAAAAGTACGAAACACTATCTAATTCAATTCACCATTTGTATATGATTTTAACAATTTTTTATATTTAGAGTAAGAATAGCAAAACATTCTAAGTGAATTTGGTAAACAGTTCCAAATCCTATACACGCGTACTAAAAAAGAGTGCTCAAAAATTGATGTCCGTATAAGAGGAACGTCAATTTGTACGTTACGGGTAGAATTGATAAAAGAGAACTCACGCAATAACGATAATGGCTGTTGTGTTTTTATAATCTTGTAAAAGTGAAGGGCAGTACGTTGATTTATATATTCACTACAGTTGCAACCCAGAAAAAGTGGTGTCAATTCAAGTACACGTACATGATCGTGTATCCCCAGCTGAAAAACATATCTAACAATTTTCCGCACTACCTTTTCAATGTTAGCAATGTTGTAGGACCATGTCCCAGAATAAACTTCAATGCCATAGTTGAGTAAAGACATTAATAATGAGTTAGCCAGATGTATCCTTACATTTTTAGGTGTGAAGGCTTTTAGACTATATAGTCTTCTCAGGATAAAGCATGTTTTCATTGAAATATTATTTATGTGTTCTGTAAAATTAAGATTTGAATCTATTATAACGCCAAGGCACTTTAAAGAATCGACAATTTCAATAGTAAGACCATTTACTGAGATATTGGGATTTAAAATAATATGGCTTCTTGGGTGAAAAAGCATAGCCTTGGTCTTTGCAGTATTTATTTCAAGCTTGCTGCGTAGTAGTAAATTGGAAATGTAAGCAAGATGTGAATTAACACATCTATCCGACGAAAATGACTTGAACAATAGAAAAATATCATCTGCAAATACATAAGGTTTACATAAGGAACTTTCCATTTCAGAAATAACCTAAAATAGATCCTTGTGGTACACCAGAAGTACAATTTAAATTTTAGGTAAACCAATAGAACTGGAAACGTTGAAATTAAGAAATAAGGGTACTAAATTTGGTACAATTTGAATTTTTGATGAACTGATAGAGCTGGGATCCTGAAATTTGGAATTGGGATCAATTTTGGGCTGTAGGATGGGGGTATGTAGGTTTAGGTTTATGAATATAAGTCCGCTTTTTGGAAAGTCTCCATATAACGGCAACATCAATTGTCGCTGTTTTGATAATATCAGACTTGTTTTTTTATGTTTATCTATCACCTTCATTTTCGGTAGGTTCAAGGTCGTCCTAGACCTATTTCCCAATTATTAAGGCATTTTAAAATATCTCTATCGGATATCGGGGAAAATAGTTAAAATTACTAGATTCTTGCTGTTCTGGAACATACCACAATATGTTATATCGAAAGTCATTTCAAATAATAGAACAGGACGTTAATATTCCTTTATCATCACGAAAGACAAATTTTTTACGTTGGTTATACGAATGGTATGTTGTACGTTACGTTATATTTACGACATCCGTCATAACTAACTCTCTTGTCTAAGAGCTATCATTTCACTGCTCATTGCCAATTACTTTTGACAGCTGTTGTGTGTGTTACCACGTATCATCTCTTTTTCCTATGTGTAAGGATTATTTTTTTTTTTTATTTACAAAAAAGAAAGATTTAATGTGAATTAATGTTCTCCCCCAACAAAAAAGTAAAATAAATACACAAAATTCATTTGTTTAAACAATAAATATTAAAGAAAAAAAGTCTCAACTATATGCCAATATAAAACAAAGTGCAATAAGAAACAAGTGAATAAAAAGAAGACAAGAAAAAAATACAATCTTGGAATAGAGTTGCCCATCACACAGTCATACACACACAAACAAGTACTTACTGTGGTACCAGTGCATGAATGACGAATTGGAATTTTGTGTGTTTGGCGATTTGATTCCGAGACACAAGGCCAAAGTGTAACCCAAACTGCTGCCACAATTGAGCAGTTGTAGATTATGAGATGCAAACACGACGACGTTTACATCAGTACGACCAGACAGCACAGGAAGAGGGCTATCCTCTAATAATAAATCAGCAACAACAGCAGCATCAGCAGCAGAGTCAAGCAAATCATCATCAGCAGTTTCAAAACTCCAATTATCCACACAATCCTTTGTTTGGAACGAACGGTGTTGTTGTTGGCCCCTCCACAGCCACAGCGCCTCTATTAGGTGCACAGCAGCAACAGCAAGCAAACTTTTATCCCCAGACATCTTTAAATATTGGAGGTGGTACTGGTGGTGGAAATCAAAATCAAGTGCCTATAGACACCGACGACGACGATAAGTACTCGAAAGCAGGACGCCAGTGGAATTTACGCTCATTGTCGACACGCATACAACAGGCAACATCGGGTCAGGCAATACGTAATTTCATACAACAGCCTTTGAAAGCCGTTACTGGCAGCTATCAAGAGTCACAAGCACCCACATCTACCGGACAAGACAATTTTTCATTTAGAGGAGGAGGAGGCCATCCCATACAGGAAATCGAAGACGATTTAGAGGATCTATTCGATAAGGAAAGTTTCGTTGTCATGGCTGCCCGAGATCGTACCGGTGAATTTAACAATGCGATCCGTTCGCTGCAATCGCGTAATATATCGCGTGCGGTCAATATACGAGATCCACGCAAGGCCAAACAGGTTCAGAGCTATTCGGAGTTTATGATGGTGGCGAAGATGATTGGCAAGAATATTGCCAGTACCTATGCCAAATTGGAGAAGTTAACAATGTGTGAGTAGAACCGTTAACCACTAATAGTTGGCCTGTTCCCATACTGCAAGAATTTACTATTTACGAATTTTCCTTTATGATATCGAAGAAAATTGTAAAATCTAGTAGATTCTTGCAGTCGCGGAACAGACCAAATATTTAAAAAATATTTTAATTATTATTTGTTTTTTTTACAGTGGCCAAAAAACGCACCCTCTTCGATGACAGACCCCAGGAAATCCAAGAACTCACCTACATCATCAAGGGCGATTTGAATGCCTTGAATCAGCACATAGCACGCCTACAGCAAATTTCCAAAGACCAACGTCGCACCGTCAACGGCAAGCATTTAGTATCACATTCCTCCAACATGGTCTTGGCCCTCCAGTCGAAATTGGCCAGCATGAGTACCGATTTTAAGCAAATCCTTGAAGTACGCACCGAAAATCTAAAACATCAAAAATCTCGTCGCGAACAATTTGGCCAGGCGCCTCTACCAATTAGCTCCGTTTCACCTGCCACCGCCAAGCAAGGTTCCCTGCTCCTGAGCGAGGAAAATCAAGAAGTCAGTATTGACATGTCATCGGCGGCGGCCAATGATCCAACATCTCCCTTGCTTGGTGGGGGTGGCGGCCAACGTATACAAACCCAACAACAGTTGGCCATTTACGATGAATCGGATAATTATGTCCAACAGAGGGCTGAAACTATGCAAAATATTGAATCGACCATTGTCGAATTGGGTGGCATCTTCCAGCAATTGGCCCACATGGTCAAAGAGCAGGAGGAAATTGTCGAACGCATCGATACAAATATCCAGGATGCTGAACTGAATATTGAAGCCGCCCATGGTGAAATATTGAAATATTTCCAATCGGTTTCGAAAAATCGTTGGCTTATGATTAAAATCTTTGGCGTTTTGATATTTTTCTTTATATTCTTTATTGTTTTTATGACATAGTGAAATCTGCCGCCTGCGAACGACCGACCGATTGATTGTTATGATGTTCCAAGTGTGTATGTATGTTTGTAATACAATTGATCATTATTATTATAAACTAATAATTACATTATTATTGCCTATAGATATTCCCAAAACAATTTCCTTTAAGGAAATTGTTTTATCTATGCAAAAAAAAAATATTTCTTTTGAATGTAAATTAAAATCGAGAGGGGTGGAAACGATAACGAAATATATATATATAAAATATAAATATGTATGTAATTTAATTTTAAAACATCATTATGTAAATGAGAAAAAAACAAACAAACAAATCTATACATTAATAAAATTTGTTAATTTTTGAAAATTATCAAAAGGGTAAACATTTTTAATTTTTACCATAAATAGGTACTCCTTATATAGCAGCTGACTATCCGCTTAACTGTCAAAGAGCATCGTTGCTTACTTACTTACTTAGGTGGCATGTGACAGAACTTTCGTTCCATAAGCCGAGCTTAATAAAGATTTCCCAATTGGAAAGACCGTATTCGGTTTTCCAATTTGAAAGCGAATTCTTCACTTGTATGCCTTTTATATGCCTTCTGGGCTGAGGCATCTTCATCCATTCTCACAACATGACCTAGCCAACGTAGTTGCTGCAGCTCAATACGTCTAACAATGTGGATGTCCGAGAATAGCTGGTACAACTCATGGTTCATTCGACGGCGATATTCACCGTCAACGCAGATCTGAATAACAGCACGGGTGCATCAGCGTCTTGTAAAGTGTGAGTTTGGTCTGGCGAGATGTGGCCTTGCTTTTGAGTTGTTTGCTCAGACCATAGTAGCATCGGTTGGCCATCATTATCCTTCACCGAATTTCAAAACTGATGTCATTCGTTTTGTTTATGGCGGTATATAAAATCTATGACTACCTGTAGTTGTAGTTCTGGACGTCTTGCGCGTTGATATCATCAGCTTGGTCTTCTCGCCGTTTACTGCCCGACCCACTTTGGCAGACTGCTTCTCAATTTGTTCAAAGGTGGCTGTTAACGCTCTCAGTGTTTGACCCATTATGTCGATGTCATCGGCGTAGGCGAGTAACATGTGTTTTTTGGTGTACAGAGTGTAATTTCTGTCCACCTTTGCCTCTCGTATGACCTTTTCCAGCAGGTATTTAAAAAGGTCGCACGATAAACTGTCACCTTGTCTGAATCCTCGTTCGGCATTGAAGGGATCCGATAGGTCCTTTCCGACTTTAACTGCTGATCTTGTGCCAATGGTATATTTGCCAGGTCTGAAGACGCATTGGTATGGACCAATAATGTCATTGATTATTGGCTTCAGTCGTTCACACAACACACTGGGTAGCACTTTATATGCGATAGGAAGGAGACTTATTCCTCTATAGTTGGCACATATCGTCTTGTCTCCATTTTGTGAACTGGACACAGAATGCTGAGGTTCCAATAGTTCGGCTTGTATCCCATCGGCACCTGCTGCTTTATTATACTTCAGCCGATTGATTGCTATTCTGACTTCATCTTGGCTAGGTGGTATACACTCTATACCGTCATCTATTATTGGTTCTGGGGTATCCTCTTCTCCGCTACTATTTGATACCAGAAGTTTTTCAAAATGATCCTTCCAGATCCTTAGCACGCTGTCTGTATCTGTCACCAGGTTTCCTTCTTCATCTCTACAGGAGGATGTGCCTGCACCTACTAACATCATAAATAGTTACCCCCATTTATAGCAGCTGACTATCCGATTCACTGTCAAAGAGCTTCGTTCCTACTAAGATCACCCAGCTAGCGAAAGTCAACTGTTAATTCTCAAGTCTAATGTCAAAATTTGGCCTTATTAATAGGACTTGACAGAGCTCCCATGGATTTAAAGAATTTTGAATTCCCACCATCTAAAAAAAAGTCCGCACCTGTTCTTTTTGAACATTACCATGATCCAATAAACAGGTCGTGTCAAAAGCAATCTTTATCGACAATTTTGGATTAAAATCCCCTAAGCTGTCAAAATTTTTGATTAACGTTTTCACACAATTAAGTCAAAATTGAAAGAAGACCATTTTTTCCTTCAAGAGCAATATTTTACTGATTATTTTTTCTGGCAAATTAAACGAACACACCTAATGTCATTGAAATATATTTTCTAAATAATTTCCCCTGTGTTAAATGCCGTCCAGCGTGACCGCTGAAAATTTTCAAAAAGTATCACAAAAAGTATCATTTTTTAAAAAAAGTAGCAGATAACTTCTGAAAAAGTGTCACAAAAAGTGGCACACTTTTTTTACTTTTTATTTAATAAAAAACTATTGGTCTGTTCCCGTACTGCAAGAATCTTCTAGATTTTACTATTTATTTCGATATCATAAAGGAAAATTCGTTATCGTAGTAAAAAGTAGTAGATTCTTGCATCAGACCATATATTGTTATTGAATAACATTTATTTTTTAATTACTTACAGCCTGTTAAAATTCACACAATTCGAGTGACTTACAAACCTTTATTTATGTTTATAAAGGTTTTCTGATTCAAAACAAAAATAAATGACATATTTTTTAAAACCAAGGAGTTTGGTCGTAAGTCACTCGAATCGTTCGTTTGGAATTTTACAAAAACAGGCTGTTATTCACAAATAGCAATCGAAAATTCTACAAATCGAAACACACATTTTCACCGTACTACGATAACGAATTTTCCTTTATGTTATCTAAGAAAATAGTAAAATCTAGTAGATTCTTGCAGTACGGGAACAGACCAACACACAAATGCGAATGCGACCTAATAATAATTTCGCTCCGTCTGTTACAAACAGAAATTAAAAATTGCTCCGTCTGTTAAAAAACGCAACCTAGTTAAAAATCGCTCCGCCTTATGTTTTATGAAAAATCGCTTTAATTTATGTACTTTTTTAAAAAAGTGGCACAAAAATTCAAAAAGTGGCACATTTTGTATCAAAATGAAAAAGTATCACAAAAGTAGCAAAGGCGGAAAAAAGTGGCAAAATTGCCACTTTAGTGGCACAACGGTCACGCTGATGCCGTCACATCCCATTTCCCATTCCAATTTTCATCTTTTCGATAAATCGATTAATTAAAAAGTCGATCTACATAACCCTGGCTCTAAAACGCCGGTTCATCTTGACTTCGTTATCTTACCAACACATCGCAATTTTTTTTGCAAAAATTTACAAAAGTTAACAATTAAAGTTGTTTTGAAAACAACGATACATCGTTTCGGAAAGACCACGTAAGTGCGTGTGTAATTTCATTTTCGAAATTTCCACAATCCAACCCACCACCGACCGAGCACACACACACAACGAAAATGTTAACCAGTAAAAAAGTTTTTTCGGTTTTTTTATACACTTTTCTTCTTACGGCGACGACATTGAGCGCCCTTACATTGGCCGAAGTTCCACGTCCCATTGGAGTGCCATTGGCCAAGGCTACGTTGTATAGGCCCAATGGCGACAACTCCTGGAAATGTTTGGATGAAAGTAAGACTTTGAAATTCACCCAAATTAATGATGATTATTGTGATTGCCCCGATGGCAGTGATGAACCGGGCACTTCCGCCTGTCCCAATGGCATTTTCCATTGTATAAATCAGGGTCATCGCTCACAAGATCTTCCAAGTTCGCGCGTAAACGATGGCATTTGTGACTGTTGTGATGGCAGTGATGAATATCATCCAACGGCGGGGCGATGCTCAAATTCTTGCGATGAATTGGGTCGTGCGGAAAGAGAACAACGCAAATCACAAGCGGAAATGTTGAAAAAGGGTGCAGCCAAGCGTTCCGAAATGGTGGCTAGGGGACAACAGCTTAAGGCGGAACGTGAAAATCGTCGACGTGAATTGGAACAACGTCGCCAGGAACAAGAGGCTTTGAAGAAGGAAAAGGAGGAAATTAAAAAGCAAGCCGAATCTTTGGAATCGGAAGCCATTGCCTACTTCAAAGAATTGCACAAAGAAGCTGAAGCTCAACAACAAAAGGAAGATGATAACTTGCATCAGCAACTGCCAAATGAAGCTGCCGACAAATTTATGCACTATGACACCAATAAAGATGGCTTTGTGGAAATCATCGAACTACAGGTGGATATTAATCTAGACAAGGATCGTAATGGGGCGGTCAGTGTGGAGGAGGCAAAATATTTCCTAGATGAACGTGATCGTGTTGATTTGGACAGTTTTATCACACTATCCTGGCCACGCATTAAACCTATGTTGATGATGGCTCAAGGTATTTTCAAACCACCACAATTGCCCAATGAGGAGGAGGAGCATGAGGGAGAAAATGATAGAGAAGAGAAGACGGGAGGTAATGCTGAAATTGATGATATGATCACGGAATACAATGAACGTGGTGAAGGTAAGGGCATTTTTTGGAATTTGAACAACTATTTGAACGGTGATCGGTATTTTGAAGGTTTTAACAGCATTTTACCACCGAAGTGGCCGTAATGTGTTACTCCGGTTTCTTGTAGGATAATAACAACTTTGATGAAAATTTTCAATTTAGGAAAATGTTTTGACGTAGTTCTTACATCGAAGTCTTGGTTTCTTTGATATTTTCGAGATTTTGGTTGCATTTTCCCACAGTACTGGCTCCTTCCACCTTAATCAGGAGAGCATACCGAATCAACTCTGGGATGACTCACCCTTGTCGGATGAGGAAGACATCATGGAAACTACAGTGATTAGCACTACGGTGACGAACACAGCAGCTATCCTGGTGTCTCCTCCGAAGCAAGGTTAGTCCTCCCAGATGATGAGTAGGGGTTGAAGATCCTGGCGAGGTTGAAGATCCGAACTCCATCTCCATGGCCGATAGTGACGTCGCGAGACTTCTCAGGCAGTTGGCTGTCAAAACGGATACTGATACTGAAGAGTCCAGTCGTTAAGATGGATGAATCATCAGTACCAGTAACTGCAGGGCACTCCATCCTTTTGATCAAGAGGAACCTCAAATTAATCCCGAAGTTATCCAAGAACAATCCGAATGATATTGCGAGGGATTTCTTAATTGAAAGGATTCCTAGACCTAGTACGAAGACCACCACGGTAGTCCATTCAAAGAAGGAAAAAATTGTCGGATGTTTAAGTACACCTAGGAGGCTGGTGCCTGAGACGTCTAAACCCTCAGTACCCCCCAGGGGTAAACTGAGTGCTGAGATGTCTCAGACACCAGCATCGACGAAGACGGAGGGTAAGGGACTGTCGAAGTCAGTCCGACGGATAGGCCGTAAAAACCTCCCTCTGGTAATCCACCCTCTCCCGAATGGTCGAAACTGATATCATCCAAGGTTGTGGTAATTGGGCATTCTTGGCTGGAAAGGATGCTCGAAGAGCATATAACACAGTGCTAGTAAGACGTAGAGGTTGGGACGTTTATAGAGAACAATTCAATAGACAAAAACGTGAAATCATGAAGATTAAATGTAGGTCGGTATTGGACTTGCTTTAGTGAATCAATCGAAGGAGTTAATGAAGCGGACTGATATCGCAGAGTAATATTTAAAGTTGAGAAAGATGTGCACGAGGTTACAGGAACTCTCCTGAGGTGCTATAAGGTTTCTTGTCCTTCAGGCCCCTGAGGACAATTTTTTCTATAGAAAAAAATTCATCAGGACCATGAGGAACATTTTTTTATCGAAAAAAAATCATCAGGACCCTGAGGACAAATTTTTCTATAAAAAAAAATTCATCAGGTCCATGGAGACAAATTTTTTATCGCAAAAATAAATTTATCAGGACACTGAAGGCAATTTTTTTCTATAGAAAAAAATTCAGGACCGTGAGGACAATGTTTCTATAGAAAAAAATTCATCAGGAACCTGAGGCAATTTTTTTCTATAGAAAAAAATTCAGGACCGTGAGGACCAATGTTTCTATAGAAAAAAATTCATCAGGAACCTGAGGACAATTTTTTCTATAGAAAAAATTCCTCAGACGCCTGAGGAATTTTTTCCGGCAGAAAAAAGAACACCCTGAGTGGTCTTGGGTAATTTTTTTATTGAAAAAATCTAAATTTTATTTGGGTGAAAAATTGCGCTGGTCTCAATTAGGTAATCTTTTTCTTTAGAAAAAAATCCTAAGGTCCTAGGACACAATTTTTCTATAGAACTAAAATTCAAAGTTCATTGGAGACAAGTTTTTGGATAGAAAAAATGCCTCAGATCCTTCAAGATATTTTTTAGATAGAAACAAATCTTCAGATTCCTGAGACATTTTTTTTTTCTTTTTTTTATCTTATCTCATATCGAGGTTTTTGTCTTCTTTTATTCCCCCTCCTAACATTTAGAAATACATCGCCCCCAGACATATCCTGAAGATGGTGCCGAAGAGGAAGAAGAAGAAGCCTATGAAGATGATGAAGCCGATGTGGGTGAGGGTACTGTACAAGATACTCATAATGCCCCAACACCGGAATACGATGAAGAAACCCAACGTATTATCAATTTGGCAAATGAGGCACGCAACTCCTTTGCCGAAGTTGAACGCACAATACGTGAAATCGATCAAGAGATTCGTGACATCGATGATCAAAATTCCAAAGATTATGGTCCCCACGATGAATACGCCATACTCGAAGGTGAATGCTATAAATTTGAAGATCGTGAATATGTCTACACATTGTGTCCCTTCGAACGAGCCTCACAACAGGGACGTAGTGGTGGTGCGGAAACCACTTTGGGTAGATGGGATCAGTGGTTGCACGACGATGGCGGCGAACGTAAATATACTAAACAAAAATATGCCCATGGTGCATCCTGTTGGAATGGTCCCCAGCGTTCGGCAATTGTGCACTTGAAGTGTGCCCTAGAGACACGGATTACGGCGGTTAGTGAACCCAATCGTTGTGAATATTTCTTTGATTTCGAAACACCAGCTGCTTGTGATGAGGAAGCATTCCAGGCCGAAGAACAACGTTTCAAAGATGAATTGTAAAAAAGCGGATGAATGGAAGAACAAAAACTTCAAAGAAAAATATATCCCCAACCAATTGCAGGCAGTTATTTATGTAAACTAAAAAAACCAACAAATTTCTTTAAGAAAAAAATATTATTTAGTAAAAAAATAAATATTGGCTCCAAAAGTTTCAACTCTTTTCCAATATTTTTTAAAAAATTTGTGTTAACCGGAAGTTTCAAAGTGTTACAGGAAGAAGAACCGAAAAGTAATCATTCCTTCATTTTTTTCTTTTTGATGTATTTATATATAGACATTTTTTAAGTAAAGAATAAATGTAAAAGTTATTAAATAACAAGTTATGCGGTTTTTTATTTATAAAAAAATGTTTATTATAATTTTTTTGTTTAGCAAAATACTATACACGTATAAATATACATTATTACAACAAAACTTACAAATATGTAAATATTTACGAGAAGAAAAACAAAATTATCATCATCATCATCAAGATGTTCATTTAATTAATGGATGGTGTTAAGAGTCGTCTGGAGAAGAACCCTGGGCTTTTTTCTTAAGATTCGCTAACAGCAAGTCTCATGTCTTCTAAATAGGCATCCAGCTGATGTTCCAATGCCAAAATATGGCCTGTATTGCAATTTTCCGAACCAACAAATGTTAGAATTAAGGGTAATTTGTTCATTTGAACAACCTGGAAAAAAATTCAGAATTACAAATATTTTTTTTTAAATCCACTACTGCAGTTAGCCTAATCCACGCCTATTTTTGGTACTCTAAAAGTATTTTTTAAAAATACACGCCTATTGATAGTCTGATAATTTGAATACTTCACCTGATAATTTGAATACATCGATATGATGGTCTTATTACGTCCCAGACCCAATTTGCCAGCCTGATCACTGGCCGTTGTAAATGTCGATATAAAGGAGGGCGTCAATGTAAAGTCTACATTTTTTTCTTGGCTAACACGCATCACGGGCGCACCATCACGATCAGTTATTTGTATTATATAGAGACCATGGACTCTGGAAGTAAACAATACTGATCATTAAAAAAATATTCTAAATAAAGGGCCAACAAAAAACAGCAAACAAATGTTTAGAGATCTGGCAGACTGCTTTACCGCTGCGTGTATTTGGAAGGAAACATTTCAGAACGATTACCCACTTCTTAAGAAGTCCTTCGAAATAATTATTTATATCCTTGGACATGACTAGCGATGGCGTATCCATAAATAATTGTATTTCTTTTTCCCCGAATCAACCGAACAAAATCAAAAACAAGAAAACAACAAAGACATACACAAAGACATACAATCGTAAAGACTTGACAAGACGCATTTTCCAATATTAGTGTCAAATTTGTGCTATAGAGGGCTACACATTTTAATGGAAAATGCACTTTTTGATGTTCTCTCACCAAAAAATACTTAACAGCAATGTTAATTATTTTGAAAAATATGGTAACCAAAGTGAAGTTTGAGATTGTATGAAATTAAATTATTTTTTTTTGCGTACTTTATTTGAAGAATTTGTCACAATTTAGATTAGGCAAGTTTACTTGCGGCAAGTCTTTGACTGTAGGAGAGAAGGGCAAGGGGAATAGAAATGGAAAAAATTGCTCGTACCGACAATTTTCTGGCAATTCGTTTTGTGTATTTCGTATTTGTTGACATTTTATATTTATTTAAATGTGAAAAAACTATTGACATCAAATGAAAAAAGAAATATTTTCGAAACCGAATTGCCTTGTATAGACGCATGAAGCAAGTTCAAAAGGGAACGATAATAATTGCCGCAAGTAAACTCAATTGCCGTGTTCCCCTGCCACAATTCATCTTTAACAGTCGTGACCCCCTTTGTCATGGGTGTAATGGTCGAAAATGGTATTGTGAAAGTTGGTACACCGATTTGTGTGCCGAGCAAGGAGTTTGTCGATATTGGCATTGTCACCTCAATCGAATCAAAAATATTTGGGTTAAAATTGAACCCATACCCGGTGAATCACCAAAAATGTTTGGCCGTCATTTTGAAGCTGATGATAAGTTGGCCAAGGTCTCGATGCTTGCAAGGATTACATCCGTGATGATTTGATTAAGGCTAATTGGTCTCTAATGGTTGAACTGGAGAAACTTTTCCAAATTTTATAAATTGTTTATAAATTTTTAATTTGTTTGCAATATGTTTATTGATGTGGATGCCTGAAGATTACGATGCGGATTCAAATAATGACCCATGAATACTAAAACAACAATGATTTTAGGGTATGTCAGGGTATTATAGCTCTGTGCAGCCCCAAGAGTTTGTAACGCCGCGTGTTGGTCCTAGACCCACCGTTAAGTATACCGATCGTCATATCTCGACTAGCTGAATCGATCTAGACATGTGTGGCCGTCCGTCTGTCCATTATTATTTGTTCTTCTGGCCAATGAAGATCCCTATGATTTTTGGTAAAGATCTGTTGATATTAAGGGGATGAAATGGACCAAATACTTTATTTTTGTCGGTTTTCTGGTCGCTCCAGAGGCCGCAATTCTGACCCCAACATTGCGAATTTTTACACGGAGAATGGGATCAGGGCAAAGAATAAACATGCCAGTTTTAAATAAAGATCGGTCAATATTTAGCGGGTCAAATGGACCCTGACTTTTGTGTGAAAAATTAAAATTTTTTGTTCTATACGGAATAGAGTTGTTGACCTTTAAATTGATACCAATACCAATATTGTCGTATGTACTCGGCTGCGGGAGTTACACTTAAGTTTTAAGAGGTGTTTAGGTTATTCAAATATAATTTAGTAAACCATTATCACACGGTGATCGCTTTGAAATGTTCCATGAGGTTGCAGTTATGGTCAAGGACAACGCCTATAATTTTCGGTGATGATCAGATAATAATTTTGGGCTGAAGTGACCAAAAACTTATTTTGTTGTGTTTTTACGAGTCGATTTATAGGCCACAGGCCGAATAGCACAGCACAACCCACGGTGAAGGGAATCTGGACAAGCACTTAGAAGGGCTGTACTGAATATTTGTAATATTTGTTTACCTCTAGTCGGTCAAGAGGTTGCAAATATTGCGAAATATTGCTCAAGCTCAGAATAAAGAACTACAGGAAGTCAAATTTTCGTTGAAGTTGTGTAGGGTTTCATATGGTCGGCCCCGTTCGACTATACTGCTCGGCTCACTGGTTTTCAATCTATTTTTTTTTACTTATGACTAAAATATCCTCCGTCACTTCAAAATTTTTATTTCCGCTTCAAAAAAATCTTCCCAAAAAAATAAAAACACACAAAATTATTAAGTTTATGGCAATAAATAAATTAATTATACAACAACAAAATTATAAAAAAAAGGTTTAATTATTAATAATTGGGTACTAACAAACCGATTGGATTATTAGTTTATGAGTTATCGTGCCGGCCATTCGCGAAACGCTGCTTCGAGAAATGCGTTTAAGAATCACTCTTGCCGTCACTTGATGCTGACTCAATCAATCGGCTATATCTTCAAGAGTAGATCGGAATAAAAAAAAATATGACACCAAGAATAGGGGGCTTTGGTGCACCTTTTACATAAAATCTGACAAAACTATATATGAGAGCTATATTAAATCTGAATCGATTTTCTCGAAACTTAGCACATATCATTCTGGACCTAATTGCCAAAGTGCCAAATTTCGTGCAAATCGAAATATATGAAGGGACTTTGGTGCCCCATTTACCTTAAATCTGAACCGATTTTCTTTTTCGCGGTCTTCAAAGTCTCTTCATAGTATCCAGATTTTTATTAAGTTGATTGAAATAAGTATTGAATATATATTCCCTTCTTACGTTTATAAATTGAAAGGCTTTTTCGCGGTTTTTCACTATTTACATTGTGTTTTCATTGCATCGGGGGTTCACAATAATCACACAACACCACATGTGTATACAAAGTTCAATAAGTTGTCGTTTTTAAACGATTCTATGGCGTAGGAGAAACTCTTTAAATTACTAAAAAACCTAAAATACTATGTTATTTTTGGTTATATATAATAATAATTATATATCATATGTACATACTCTGTTTTTATTGTATATTTATACATTTCTGTAGCAGCGACAAAAATTCGCCTTGCACATTGTGGAACACATCATATATATTTGCAGAATGTTGCCAGCCATATAAATTGTTTTTAAACTCTCTAGGTTTTTTCTGTCATTATTCCATTGCATTTCAGAGAGTAAAAAATGTAGTTCTCTTTGTAATTAACAGAAAATGTTGTTACGATATCGTAACAACAGAGCAAAAGCCATCTAACGGCCAACTTGGAAATTCAATTGTCCTATCTTTATACTTTTATGTCTTTGACTGCAACTTGAAAACATTGAATGACGTAGAGCCGTCAAATACAGGAGGTTTGATTTTTAGTGTGTTATCAAGAACTCGCACCGGACCACCCTTAATTTCCAGTTCCGACATTTTCTTCTCCAGATTCGTAAACCTGTGGTCGTGGGCCAGAAATTTCTCGTCAACCGACTGCACTTTCTTATCCAACTCTTTAATTTGGACCTCCACGGTTTCCACTCTCCTTCCAATAACTTCTGTAATGTTCTCGAGTTTCTCGTTCATTATTCTCGAATTTTCATCTAACTTTCTGGAATTCTCTTCGAACATTCGTCTCGTGTTTTCTTCTGACTTTCTGGAATTCTCTTCGAACATTCGTCTCGAGTTTTCTTCTAATTTTCTGGAATTCTCTTCGAACATTCGTCTCGTGTTTCTGGAATTCTCTTCGAACATTTTAGCCAGCATTTCTCTGAAATCGTCACCCCTGGCAGCTACTGACGAGACTTCCCCACCGTTGGATTCGCCCATTTCCGATAAATCCACTTCATCCTTACTGTCAAACTCATATGTATCGATGTTCATACCACGGCGCTCGAACTCATCCAACAGACGTTTTTGTAGTTCAGCCTTGTTGCCAGTAGAGGACAATTCCAATTTATTGAGCTCCTTCTTTAAGTCTTCCACTCGTAGATCCTTAAACTTCATCGTAGTATTATCGTAATCCCACTTCTGACACCAATTGTTACGTTCTTGGATTTTACTAAATCCCGTGTAGACGTTGTTTTATTTCCCGATACAATTCGTACCAAATAAAACGCGGGTTCTTTCTGATTACGATTATTACAATGATTTTATTCACACAACTTACTTTGCACTTTACTTTACACGACGGTTTCAATTCGCGATCTGATTCACAACTGACTCACTGCCTTTCCATTCCCTCTATTTATATGAGCCCTGCCTGTCGCTACAGAAGTTTCTAGACGATCTGGTAACACCTAGATCACGAACAATCTACCAATGCAACAAACACATTGAGTAACAATAACAACAACAAACTTGAGTAAACAAACTTACAACAACAACAACACATATACAGGCGAGGGAATAACAAAGAAAGAGGAATAACAACAACACATATACAGGCGAGGGAATAACAAAGAAAGAGGAATGACGTTTAACAAGAATTGTACGACAATAACAAAATAGAAAATGAAAGAGGAAATGGAAGGATGTAGAAAAATCTATACAGTGGTTGTTGTTGTGAAGTTATTCAAATAAACTGCGTAGTAGAAATTTACGTTACAATTCAAATTCTTAAATTAACTTAAATCTAAAGTTATATTCGTAACAATATATTTAAAAAAAATTACTTATTTATTCAATGAGTAAACTGATTCCGTATGTCACGTTTCTTTGGGTGACTTAGAGGATGACATATACCAATCAGTGGGTGCTCATTTTCCACCGAGTCTTAGCTTCTTCTCAACAACCGAACCTGCTCTAATCTACAGCATAATTAGAAACCTAAAGTGGTTGGAAAAGTGCAACCTTTACACGTAATATATCTTCTGTCTGATCTCTATAGCCATCGGCATTATTCCAAACTTATATTCTTATATATTTCTGTAAGCTTCTCATCTTTGTATTTCTCTTTATTTCGTCTCTCCCCAATTTTCTCTCCTTATCTCTTTTCTTCTCGTGTATGATCACAACGGACCTAACGGCCTCAGAGTGCTGCAGCCCCCACACATCCCCAAACCTATCCTAACCTTCAATGCGGGAATAGCTGACTATTCGATTAACTGTCAAAGTGCATAGTTTCTAGTGTTACTAGATTAAATTTGCTTGTTATTGCATTATGGCATGAACTAGCAAGCAAATTAACTTCATTTATCTCATGGGAGTGGCTATCTCAAATATTACGTTTACTGACAATTATTGTTGCCATATCATTTACATTGAGTAACGGTCTATCATAACTATCGACATTTATCGATATCAATACAATATGACAAATCATCGAACTGTCACTGCCAAGAACACTTTCTGTCAATTGTCATGACAAAACTGCGAAGGAGAGCATAAAGGCATTTTAGCAAAAAAAAAAAAAGAATTTTTAAAGATTTTCTTTCCTCAAAGAAAAAATGTAAGTAAATATTGTTTCAAAGATTCATATAAATGTGTAATGTGTGTGGAAACCCCCAACAGCCTTAGAGATTATTTATTGAGGAGGAAAAAAGGAGGGACAAGAACTAGCAGAGCAGACCAACCAACACCCGCCTTTTAAAAGAATACTGTGTGCGATTGTTGTGTCTGAATGTAAAAAAATTACTGGGCAACGACAATGGCTTTCAACTTCACAGCATTTACCTATATAATAGCATTGATTGGCGATGCGTTTTTAATATTCTTTGCAATATTCCATGTTATTGCATTCGATGAATTGAAGACGGATTATAAGAATCCCATAGATCAGTGTAATAGCTTAAATCCGGTAAGAGTGGTGGTAATTATTTAATAAAATAAAATATACTATATTGTTTTTGTTTTTTTTCTTTTTGCAGCTAGTCTTACCGGAATATATTCTGCATATATTCCTGAATTTATTGTTTTTGGTATGTGGCGAATGGTTTTCACTGTGTATCAACATACCCTTGATTGCCTATCATATATGGCGGTAAGGTTCCCAAAAAAACAAAAAACTATTCTTCCCTTGAACATCTAATGATGTCATTTCTTGACTCTTGCTTACAGCTACAAAAATCGCCCCGTTATGTCTGGTCCGGGTCTGTATGATCCCACAACAGTGCTATCATCAGATAATTTAACCAAAAATATGCGAGAGGGTTGGATTAAATTGGCAATTTATTTAATTTCATTCTTCTACTACATTTATGGGTATGTGTTGCTGTCGTTTGGTTGTGCTCTGGTGCCCATATATTTTTGGCATCTAGCCCTTAATTATTGAAATGGATTAACATGTGTGTTTTTATTTCTATTTTTTTTAATTTTAGAATGGTGTATTCCCTAATATCCACGTAAAAACGCCTAAGCTAAATCCGTTCATAATACACTCCTCGTCGTCGTCATTGTCTCTTTCACTATCGTGATAGTCAACAAACAGTCATTGTCCCCATAAAAATAATAGCAGCAACAAAATCGAAATTAAATACACAAAAGATCAAAAATCCTGAAACATTTTTTTCCAAAAAAAAGTTTGTGTGGATATGTAAGCACTTTTTTCTTTATAAAAAAAAATTAATATTATAATTTTCTCTGTAATGTATTTTTTAGTTTAAAAAAAAACAAATTTAATAATAATAATAAGAGAAACGAAAATGTTTAAGTGAATCCCTCCATGTGTACTTGTTTGGTTATGTCGGCGTCTCGGACAAGCTTGAGATTAAACAAAAAACTACATAGATAATCACGAGGCCCTTACCAGCGCATTATCTTATCTTAAAATAATTATAACAACATTTTTTTTCTAAAGTTGTTAATTACTACAACAAATAGAAACATATGTGGATAAATATTTGACCTTGCGGACTTTAATCGATAGCATAGAAATGAGATGATGTTTGAACACTAAAAAATCTGAGTCAATAGAAAAAAAATCGTCAGGACCCTGAGGTCAATTTTTTCTATAGAAAAAAATTTCTCAGGGCCCTGAGGACCAATTTTTTTGTAGAAAAAAAAAATCCTTTGGACACTGAACACGGTTTTTTCTATAGAAAAAAATTCTTAAGGAACTTGAGGACATTTTTTTCTATAGAAAAAATTCCTCTGGACCCTGAGGATGATTTTTTCTATAGAAAAAAAATTCCTCAGTACCCTGAGGTATTTTTTTTTTCTTAAAGAATCGTAACGAAAAATTTAACAATTTTTTCAGTATTAAAACAAATCCTGAGGCCTAACACAAAAAGAAAAGTTTTAAAATTTTTAACATATATATATTTTTATCTCAAAATAGGCATACCATATTCCTAAATGAATGGTGTAACGTACATTTTTCTAACATTATTAAATTAAAATACAAAAAATGTTGTCTTGGATAAATTCACAATATAGTATAGTATAAAAATCATGCAGTACAGTATGTGTGTGTGTCCATTTAACCATAAAAAATAACTTAAAAAATTAATTAATCGGGGAATGTTAGTTAGTCTAGGGTATAATACTTTGTTTTTGATTTGGTATAATGCCAATACCCAACTCCTGAAGCATTAGAATCAATTGACTGTTCTGTTCCATTATGGATATTATTTCCTGTTGTTGTTGTTGCATAAACTAAAACAATAAAATAACAAAATATTGGAAAAAATTTCCAAGAGAAATATTTTTTTTGCTACATACTTTTAAACGATTCTTCTGCTCCATTTTCGACAACTGATTATTATTGTTGACCATCTTAGCATCCATATCTTTTTGAAAATCATTCTTGAGTCGATATAAATCATCACGTATTCGATGTAAATTACGTTCACATTCTCGTACATCTTTTTCCAGAATTTCACTTTTCAAATAAACCGTTTGGGCCAATTTATACCAATCGGCAAGGCACTCAGCCATTTGTGCGACAGCCGGTTTAGTATCATCTAAGAGCAAAGATTTGATACTTTTTCCATTGCGATCCACCTGTAACAAAAAAATGATGAGAAAAAAATGCTAACATAGAAAAAATAACAGAACCCCTCGAGTTTTTTTGAGGACAATTAGAACCCTGAGGACAAATTTTTCTATATAAAAAAAAAACATCAGGACCCTGAGGACAATATTTTTTTATAGAAAAAATTCATCTGTAGCCTGAGGACAGTAACATTTCTTGAAAATTCTGGAAAAAAATTGGGAAATATTGTTTTACCTTAATTTTTTCCAATGCATGAAACTGTTCATCATTATAGGTCAATGTGCGGGTTGCTCTATCCCTTAGCAAATGTTGCCAGGAGTCACGTAAACGTTCAACTAAATATTTAGCCCGAGGACTGGCTCTTGTACGACAGGGACATTTTTTACCATGCATTGAGGATGTCCATTGTTCACTAAATCGAAAAAATATATATTACTATTTAAAAAAAATAAATATAATTGAAATCTTACTTCAATTGATCTTCAATAACAAAATTCGAATATAATTGCATTATAACATCAGCGGCACCATCAAAATCGGATTTAAGATTTTCCAAATTCGTTAAAATTGTCTTGCATTCTTGATCACGATTTGTCTTTAGGAAGGTAAATTGGAAATTTAATTAATTACTTAATAAATTTTAAGAGTTAAGATTACCATCTTTGCAATGCTCTGCACCGAATCAGCATAGTCCATGACAGTTCTTAACAGCTCATGGAAATTTTTGGTTTTCCTAGAAATATATTTTTAGAAATTAACAATGTTTTCTATTTTTGAATTGCATATTTAAATTACTTTACTAGCAGGGTAATGGTGGTGGTCAATGTTTCAATGAATTGTTCAACGGCTTTTTTAATTAATATATCAATTGAGGTAAAGGTGTCCACACGCCGCTTGCACTCATGGCCCACACTGCAGGCAGCCTTAAAATTTAGAAAATAAAAACAAAAAAAAAAAAAATTGTTAAATGATTAATAATTAAAATTTGATTTCGAATAAGTACCTTTGCCAAGCTAGCATCATTTTCCACCGATACATTACTGGGAAATACCGGAAATTTGGGCAATTCCAATTGTTGTGGCAATTGAACATTATTATCATCATTGCTGTATAAGAATATTGGTGATTCACTGGAGGTTTCGGGAAAACCACTTGCTATAAAAAAAAATATTTTTTTAAAAAATTTATTTTAAAAACCAGAAAAAAACTTCTCATTAAACTTACCCGTTGTATGCATTGTAATGCGTTTCTCCAAGTGTTCATTATTAAATAACAGAATTTGTTTTTCAATTGGAACTTTTGTTTGCATTAATATCCTCTCACGGAAATGTTCAATCTGTTCCTCGGGCTCAAGGAATACCTCAATGGACGAGGTACGATTTGTAAAGAAGACGTGAACAACACGTTTACGCAATATGACAGTAACCTCCTGAAAGAAACGATCAAATGACCAAGTCTTTTCACGATTTTCTTCCAATAACCCGGCCAGCAGTGGTGTAACCAATGACTTTAATCCCTCGGATAAGTGGCAGTGTTGGGGCAACGTGGTAGACCATTCAATGGGTCCATTTTCGGATAATTGTGTGCCCGAGATTACACCTGAAGCTTTTTGTGTTGTTATTTGATGCATTGTCTCGCGATTTTTACGTCCTCCAAAGGGCCGGAAGGGTAAATTCCCTGTTGCCACATGATATAAGGTTACACCAATCGACCACAGATCCACATTGGCGGTGAAGGAACGATTAATGGATTTACGCAGAACAGCTCGTTCATATAGATCCGGATGTAGATCGACCACAGATCCACATTGGCGGTGAAGGAACGATTAATGGATTTACGCAGAACAGCTCGTTCATATAGATCCGGATGTAGATATTCCTCAGTGCCATACAACGATGCAAATGGTTGATTATCTTCCAGTTCACGGGCCGCTCCGAAATCCGTTAATTTGTAAATGGTTTGACCATCTTCCGAAATGAATTTCATAATATTCCCCGGTTTCAAATCACGATGTACCAATTTGTTGTCCCGCAAATGTTTCATGCCAGCACACAAATGTTCCAATACCAATAGGAATTCTTTTTCCGATAGACCATAAGAATTCTCCGGGTCATCGAGTATATTGAATAAACTACCACCCGTACATAGTTCCATAACAATAACTTTACCCCTGCCCTCTTGATCCTCTTCGATGGCCAGCAATTTGACAATATTTTCATGATTGACTTTTTTCAAGGCCTCAAATTCACGCATTTGGACATCTGGTGGACGCATATGACTATAGGGATTGAATGTCTTGACGGCAACAGATTCTCCGGTGATTTTGTTGACACCCTTTATAAAAATAACAAGAAAACGTAATACACATCTTTACATCTATTATTTGGGTACTTTACCTGAAATACCGAACCCGTAGCACCCTTACCCAACACACTTGTTGTACACCAAACATAATTCAGGGAACCCCGCAGAAAAGACATTTTTATATCGTGACTCTTTGCCTTTGCCAATGTTTTGCAGATCTGTACGTTTCTTCTTTTTCCTTATTTATTGTTTACTTTCTCTTAGGCAATGCTCTCTTCTACTCTGCTCTAAGAATTACAACGTTAATGTGAAATAATTGAATGGATTTTTCTTTAAAATAACAACGAAAAATGAATAATTTCCAGACTACCAAATTGCAGTTTGCACGTACGTGTTTTTGTTTGAATTTCACTTATTTGATGCACCAGTTCATTGCAACTATTCACAGAAAAGGAAATGCAGGAAACTAGTTCCAGCTGATGTTTTATTGTTATGCAGGGAACTAATTCCAGCTGATGCATCATTGTTTGAACTATTGATAACAAAGAAATTGTAGCAGAATTTACTAGGGGTCTTTAGACCGAAAATGGAAACAAATAACAATCGATTGTTGTCTTTTTCAGAAAACAGCTGACTATGAGAAGTGGAGGCCGTTGTTACATAGCGGGCATGTTTGTAAAGCACATCCAAAAAGATGTTATCGCAAATTGGGAATTAAAAATATATTTTTTTCAAAAAATTAAAGCATTTCCAAGAAATTTTTTTTGAAAATTGTTCAAAAAATTTCATTTAAACGCAATAAATTTATTTAAAAAAATTAGAAAAGTAAAATTTATTTTAAAAAATATGCTGAAAATAGTTGAAAAATATTCATTTAAAAAACGAAAATTTTGTGAAAATTTTTGAAAAATATTCATTTAAAAAATAATAAATGCACGCCTATAATGTGGAAAATTGTTGAAAAATATTCCTAAAAAGTTCACGTTTATAGTTGTAAAATTGTTGAATCCATCTAAGAGCCTTGTCTGAAGTGAGACTTTTCTCCATAAAATCAAAACCAGTATTTTTTTATTTTTGAATATTATTAATTTAATATTATATATTATTATTTTAACTTAAAATGTATTTCTTTTTTTTAAAGAAAAAAATTAATTATCCACCTTTGAAGCCTTTTCAAAAAACTCCACCATTAGGGGATACACCTCATCGTATTGTTCACTCTTCTTGCGGCGAACACTGTCCCGGTAACGTTGCAGAGCTCCCGATATTAGTTCAAGTTTTTCCCGTTCACTGTGACCCTCAAGCCATTCAATTAATCGCTCATTTGACCAATTAACTGTGGTATGGGGCGATTGCAATTCCGTCCCACCATAGCCAAATAATAGCAATAGAATTATATACGATGGCACGAGGGAATCCGCACCAATATTCTGCTTAATCAATTCCGAGGGATTTTGTATGATCAAGAATGACATGGCTCTTAGCATACGTGCCGAATTGCCCAATTCGGAGATGTTACTGCACAGCGGCTTCAGGGCATTCTCCATGTGGTTGCAATCGTTTTTCAATCTTTGCCGGCCGGCATAACTTAACGGCCTTAAAATGCTCAAATTGTGTATAAAGAAATCGATGCAACGTTTGGCCACTTCGCAGGCACATTTGGTGACAATCTCCCCATCTTCATAGGCGGAGATGTGATTCGCCCATACACGTTGTATAAATTCCTGCAACTCCTTCATATACATTGAGGGGCCGGCTGTGGAAATTTTCTCCGAATTTAGACCCGGCTCACGATGTATACTCAGGATGATAATATTTATGGTTGATATAATGGAATCCATAATCTGCTGCAGAATTGTGGTTATCAAAAGATCTGCTTGTTCCAGGGACTTCGTGATATCCTGTTTAGCCGACGATTGAGTTCGATCCAATTGCTGGCCCAAATCTCTTAGCATACGCCTTACGGAATCTTTGAAGTAGTACAAAATATTGGCCAACAACGTATTCTGAATCTGTTGGGTATTTGGCATATCCACCACTTGCACCGAATCGGGACCCAATTTGATTTGCGATTCCAATTTGGTGCAAAAATCTTTGCTACATGATATGAACACCGCTGCAACCGAGTTACTCAAACGTGCGTCCACCAGGGCATTACTCAATTCCGTGGCTGCGACCCGAATGAAATTATCCACCGTCTCATTGTTGGGCAAATCAACCCCAGCCAAACAGGCTTTCATATTTGCCCCGCATTTCGATATATAACCCACTTCGAGGGGAATAAATAGCTGTTCATCGAAGAGAAATTCTCGATTCACCCGCTCCTCAAAGCCACGAACGGAGCTCAACAATTTCGAAAGGCCCTCCTGTAACGTTTGGGTAATGTGGGCTGGACAATCGGTAAAATATTTGCGCATCAGTTCTTGTGTTGCTTGCCAAAATTGCGATTGTACCAAATATTCTCCCTTCTGAGAGATTGAAATACCACCTAGCTGAACCTGTTCCAAAGCCTTGTTTAGCAGCAGCACTTGGGTGCAATATTCATAGAGTTCATCATAAATAAGCCAGTGTAGAGATTTCCAAAATTTTGCCCGGAAATTTTGTGTTGTTGTTAGTTGGGGTGTTTTGCCGGGACCTCTCATCGCTGATGTTGAAGATTTTGGTGAACCACTCAGTGATTTGTTATTCGGATCATTTTTACTCAATACCGATATATCATTGCCGGCAAAACACTCCTTGAGAGCCTGCTCCAAATCCGATATGAAGGTGGTAATTAAATTATCCATAGATGTCTCCAGGGTATTGAAGTTCATGAAAATCTGAAAATAATAAAAAACAGATAAAGAACATAGTTTGGCAGAGTTAAAAAAGTTGGTAAATTGATGATTAGGATTATAAAAAATGTCAATTCTCACCTTCAGAGCATTGCAAACTTGCTGTTCATTTCTTTCCTGCAAACCCGTGACCAATTGCATCTGCGTCAAATTGCGTATCTTCTGTTTCGAATTAATGACATAATTCCGGGCAGCTTGAACAAATTCAATTTTCTTCATATCCGGATCTTCGATCAATTCATTTAGTTCATAATGCAGCTCAGCTTGTTTTAAAACATCCTTTGTCGCCTTCAATTTTGTTGTCAAAGTCAGTAGGGTTTTCGAGGATCTTAACAGATGTGACAATTCATGAAGTCGTGCCAATACTTTGGTACGATTTTCAATTAATTGAAATTGGCTGTCGACCTGTTGCCGCAGGCGATAACCACTTGAACGTATCTGTTGAACATCATCAGCCAGGGAATTGAGTGCTGTATCAAATCGGCCGGCATGTGTCGCTTGTTGAAGGAGGGCTCCATGTTTGTCTCGCACCTGTTGTTGTAGCTCTTCATTGATGTTATTGAGACGTTTACTCAATTCTTGAATTTGATCACCAATGGTGAGATTCATAGCAGCCAATGAGGCTGTAATATCTTCATCATCGTCAATGCAATCATGTTGTTGCTGTTGCATCAAAGTTGTGTTCGTTTGTTGTACCCTGAAATTGGAAAATGAAAGGATTTTTTTTAGATTATGGGCCTATACTAAATACGTTAAGACCTGGTATATGTGTTCCCTGAATTATACAATGCTTGGAAGTTGAAATGGTTGAAGGAGACCTGCTATGTAATATAATTGCAAAGAAAAATATACAGCCTGTTTTTGTAAAATTCTAAACGAACGAATTCGAGTGACTTACGACCAAACTCCTTGGTTTTGAAAAATATGTCATTTATTTTTGTTTTTGAATCAGAAAACCTTTATAAACATAAATAAAGGTTTGGTCGTAAGTCACTCGAATTCGTTCGTTTGGAATTTTACAAAAACAGGCTGATAGGAATCCAAACCAATCATGTTTTGATAGCTTGTCTTATTGCCTGGCATCACAATGTCATTATCCACTCTATGAATGCATTAGATGGGGGAACCTTTTTTTAATAATTACATTTTTATTCCAAATAGCTTGGATCTTTTTTATTTATTTTTTCTATTTTATTTCGTTTAATATTTAATTTTATTACAACAAAGTCACGTCACCACCATTGATAACTACCTCACAACATAACAGCTGTTTCCAAGTGTTTACATATACCATTAACGAACGCGTATGACGGCTGTCAAAATAACTGCATACATTTAGGCCATATTTACATGAAGGCTCTTTTTCATGCAATTTTTCAAATATTCATACATCTCATTAAAAATGTAACATTTTCATTGAGGAAAAACTTTATTAGAAATGTATACATAAAATTTACTATATACAATAGGTGAAGGCCCCGACCTGACGGCTGTCCAATATAAGGTCTGTTCCCTTACTGCATGAATCTACTATTTTTACTACGATAACACTTTTTCCTTTATGATATCGAAAAAAAATTTTAAAAACTCGTAGATTCTTGCTGTACAGGAACAGCATGTCTTTAGAGAGAACCCTGTTCAATAACGCACATACGTTTAATGTCATACGTCAAAATATAAGAATCACATCTTAAATGTCAACAAGAATCATGTTGCCTTTACAAATCAAAACAAACAGTTGAATTCTTCTGTTAGCAATCCTGGTTTGATCAGTTGTGACCCATTGACCCAGGCTACTCCACAATGGAACCACCGACAAAATTCCTTTTACCCTCACCGAATTTCAACAACAACAAACAAAAAGAATGTCCATCGAAACCCAAACCACACTATTTAACACCATCGGGTATGACAATTCTACCACGTGAAAAACAACCACCACCAATGTATGGCAAACGTGGAGCAACAGTTCCACCAAGATTTCTTAAACCCCCCAATGCTAATACGCCACCTGCAGAATCGACGAGGCAATATTGTGAGCCATGTGAAATGGAATTGGCCTCAATGGAGGATCTGAAACATCATCGGGCGCAACATGAAAAATGTCCCGTCGATGGTTGCCAGTATCGTGGCCATATAACGGTAATGGATAAACATGTTACGGCTTTGCACAGTTCGGGTTTATTTGATAAATTCAAAAAACTTAATACACCTGAAGAGATTGCGGCATGGCGTGAGGAGCGACGTAAACGCTATCCGACTGTGGAAAATGTTCTGCTCAAACAGAAGGCCCAAGAGCAGCGGCAAAAACGTGGTGAACGCTTAGAGGCCAGTAAATGTCGTTTTGGCAAGCAGGACGATAGGAAAAGGGCATTGCCGCCAAATGCAAATGATTCGAGCCCTAAAGATAGCGGAGATGGAATTAAGAGGCCAGCTGAACCGGATGGTGGGGGGAAACAACAAAAAGGCCAAGCTAATAAACGTAATAAAAAGAAACGAAAAAATCAACGTGATTGTAAGGATAATACGAAAAAAGCGGAACATGTAAATGCGACGAAGGAGGAGGAGAAAACAAGCGATGATGAGGATGA
This sequence comes from Musca vetustissima, assembly GCF_032173495.1. Lineage (NCBI taxonomy): Eukaryota > Metazoa > Arthropoda > Insecta > Diptera > Muscidae > Musca > Musca vetustissima. The sequence continues at coordinate 103,039 of NW_026879866.1, forward strand.
TTGTAAATTTATGGTGAGATTCCAAGGTACCCGTGGTATGAAGGATTACAAACATTGTGAAAAGAAAGTGAAAGAGAAGAATACAAATGTCCTTTTTAGTCTTGTTGGTATGTATGGTTCAGATGATGACGAGGAAGAAGAAGAGGAGGAGGAAGAGGGGAGGGACAACAAACAGCAAGATAAATGTAACGGAGACTTTAATAAACTTGAAAACACAAATTCCAAGGAGAAGGAAATACACACTCAGTCGGATAGTCCATTAGATGGCAACAAGCAAAGTAACATGAACGAACAGGACCAAAGATGTAATGACAGAGGCGAGAAAGATGCCACAGATAATGACACTGTTCCCACAGATAAAAATACAGGAAAAAATAATTTTATTTTAAATCCCCATGAAGGAGAAACTGCCATGGAACAAAGAACTGAAGACATTGAACCTCTTCCAATCGAAGAAGAAGAAAATATTCAGAAATCCTCATCACAATCCTTCCCTAATGGTAATTCATCAGACGAAGGTCCCGAAGAAATTCCCATTGAACATCAATTGACAGAATATAAGTTCGAAAATGTACAACAAGAGAAAACAACAGCGGTACAACCACCAGCACCTCCCAAAAAATGCCCAGCGGCCAAACAAAATGAAGTAAACAATCGACCACAAAAACCAACGGTAAAAAGAAAATCTGGTCTGGATTATCGTAAAGCTAAACTGCGCAAACAAAATTCAATGTTAGAAAAATTATTAGAGACTGATATTCGGCATGAACGTAATGTCCTGCTGCAGTGTGTTCGTTATGTTTGTGAAAATAACTTTTTTGGTATTGGAAAATCGAAAATCAATTAAATGAATGTACAGTACAAAATTGTTATACATGTTATTATTAAGTAATAATAAAGAGAATGATTGAAAAGCCAAAAATCCCGAATATTAGGGGTACCGTTATATGTTGGGGGATACCCTAAAAAATACAGCAATATTTATAATTTTTGGTGGGAAGATTTGCTACCCAATGAGAACCCCTAATTACAAATTAAAGTCAATTCGATTGAAAAACGTGCCCAAAATACCGAATATTAAGGGTACCGTTATGTGGGGACTACCCTAAAAAGTGGACCAACTTCTATAATTTTTTGTAGAAAGATTTGCTATCCAATGAGAATCCACAATACCAAATTACAGTCAATTCGATCGAAAATCGAACCTAAAATTTCCAAAATATTGGTGGTACCGATATATGGAGGCTACCCCAAAAAGTGAGCCAATATTTATAAATTTTGGTAGAAAGGTTCTCAACACAATGAGAACCCAAAATACCAAATTACAGCCAAATCGGTTGAAAAATGTGTCTAAAATTCCCAAAATACCGGAGTATCGTTATATGTGGGCTATTCCCAAAAAAATATGGACCAACTTTTATAATTTTTGTTAGGAAGATTTGCTACCCAATGATATCTAGAAAATACCAAATTGCAGCCAATTCGCTTGATAACCCTAGACTAAAATTGTTCAACGAACGATGTGTTACAAAAGACTAAAATTTTCCATTTCGAAGCTCAATGGATTTTTTTATTTTGATATAAATAACTAATCTAAATTATCTCCATTACCTCATCTTCACCATCAAATTCCGTGCTAAATACATAAATATCACGGCGACGGGCAAATACAATTTCATTCAATTTCGGATGCGTGGCCAGGGAATGGACAACTCCTCCTGTTTTACCTACAAAAAATATAGAAACAAATCTCAAATAGATTTCAAATATGTTTCCACTTCTCTTTACTTACTTATTTCAATGTTCTGCAACACCTTACCCTCCAACAAATCCCATACAAATGCATCACCATTACTGCTACCCGATATGATGTGGGCATCATTGGACATTATACCACATTCGACTTGATAATCATCGGCCCTGTGGCCCTTATATTCCGATAATATACCACCCGATTCACAATCCAGCAGCCGAACAACACCGTCCTGGCAAGCAGCCACCAAACATTGTTCATCACGTGTCATACACAGGTATGTTATGGGCACACCCACTTTATCCACTGTCAATTCCCCAGCACGTATGTCATAGTGGCGTATACAACCATCCAGAGAGGAGGTAATTATTTTATTTTCATTGCTCAGCACCGCCGTAATACAATCCTTGGCTTCTCGCATCATTTGCACGGGCTCTAGGCGTCGGGTACGTATATCCCAGCAAAAGACAGCATTATCCCGACCACCCGATATGGCAATCGACGAATCTTCATTAAAGCTAACACATTTAATACCACCGGCATGACCACGTAATCGCCTTACCGGTGCCCCTGTGCTAACATCCCAATAGATGATACTTTTATCTAAGCTGGCCGATACGATATTACTACTCTCACAACTGGATCTGGCATCGGTGACTTCATCGGCATGACCACCATAGGTCTTGAGTAGCAGTCCGGTTTTGTGATTCCACAGTTTGATTTTTTTATCCGATCCACATGTCAGACAATAGCTGCCATCAACTGTGAATTAGGAGTAATCTATAATAAATCGCATCTTGGGTTTTGAGAGAAATTGCACAATTTTATTGAAAATTTCTTGTTCATATTTACCATTGTATCGAACTGCCCGAACCGCTCCTTGTTTACAGTCTATTGTTCGTATATATTTGAAATCTACAAATGTTGCCATTTTATTTATAATAATTTTTTAATTAATCGTGCCGCTAGATTCCGAAATCAATCAGAATGTTATTTGTTTACGAAGGAGCGTGTAAGAAATCAATACCAAGATGCATTTTTCCATTTTTCAAATGAGGTAGATGGATCAGCTGTTGTCTTGGGGAAATGTGCTGTCAAAATAAGACGAAGCAATGTCACTGATCAACCCCCCTTGCGGAATATATAAAAATATAATTTTAATATATTCTCTCCACTGATAGTCCATAAAGATATTCCTCTAAATCCATTAAAGTTTATTTAATTTTAAATATTTAAATAATTTTCAATGATTATCACATGATTTTGTTACTATATCACAGTGAATAGTTTATAACGCCATCATTGGTGTTTGAATAGCAAACAAATGAAAAAATATATTTTTTAATTCATGTATATTTTTTAAATTCACTAATTTGTATTTATTTAATTTCACTATATTTTTTTTAATTATTTAAATCCATCCATATTAAATTGTTATTTAATATCCATTAATTATTTAATTTTATTAATTTCCAATGTATTTGTACATGCTACATCTGTTATCATAACTCTGTGAATTGCATATAACGTCGTTACTACTATGTGGTCTGTCGCCATTGTAAAAATACATTCTACAAAATCTATTAAATTTAATTTATTATTAAATATTTTAATAGTTTTTAATGATTTTGTTATCATTTCATAGTGCATAGTTTGCAACGTCATCATTGGTCTTTGAATAGCAAACATATGCAAGCATTTTTGACTCTTGAGAAAAATATTGGTATATATTTTTTAATTCATTAATTTGTATTTAAATATTTTAATTCCTTTTTTAATTATTTAAATTTATTGCTGTTAAATCAATTTCTAATTTTAATTTATTTAATGTAATAAATTTCCAACCATATTTACATACAGCTGGTTAGTGTGGTTTTATATTTGTCAGGATCGGGATCGGTGTTGAGAGTTTCTCTCTCTCTCAGTGGTAAATTGTGAATTGTGTTGGAAAACATTACCACAGGTAGGAACAAAAAAGTGCGAAAAGGTACCTAAAATTCTACTTCAAATGATAATAAATCATAATTATCGAGAAATATTGGCCAATATTTATACCAGTTATTTGCATAAATAATATATGTTATAATTTAAGCGTAAATGTATTCACGAATAATAAAAAATCTAATTTTTGTTTTGGTACGTTTATGTCAATTCGTACTTTTTGTGAACAAAAAGTACGCTTGTTACAAAATTAAAAATAGCGCAACTCTAACTACTCTCTCAAGAGAGAGAAACTCTCAACACCGATCCCGATCCCGACAAATATAAAACCACACTTATCATTTCTCTGTGAAAGGGATATAACGCCGTTATTACTAGCATGTGGTTTGTCGCCGTTGTAAAAAAAGATACCAGCAGCCATGTACTTTGACATGGCTTTGTTTCTCTTTCTCTCAATTCGTTCTTGAGTTTCGGATGACGCGGTTGTCGTAGCGCTGTTATTTTGTTCGCTGACCAAAAACAACAACAACACCAACAAACAAAAATATAAAATCAGAATGTGAAACACCCTTTTCATAACATTTGGGCCATCTTTTTTTAATGTAAACAGTGTTGAAAATAAACGATTTTTTTCATGTGAATAATTGGCGAATAAGCACAATAAAAAGAAAAAAGTACAGTGATGTGATAAAAGCAATATACAAAAAATATTTTCAACGAGAGAGCAAGAAAAAATTATGAAATTTTTTCTGTATTGAAATAAAAAAAATTGCCGCTAAATTGTGTAAGCAAAGCAAAAACAAAAAAAAAAAACAGCTGAAAAATTATCTACCACATGAGAAAAATACATATGAGTGTGTGTGTATATATGGCGAATGCCAGCTGTTAATACACAAGAAAAGGAAACTTGAAAAACAAAAAGAAAAACGAAACAAAACAACAACACAAAAGTTGCCGCAACAAATAAGGCGAAAATACAAACACACGAGAAAAAAGAGAGTCATCTAAAACGGTGAGAGAGAAAGAGAACGCGCGTCATTTCATATGAAAGAGTGAAAACAAAACGCGACGGAAAAAACGTCATCTTGAAATCAATTGCGGAGGTTCGTTCGTCGTTCTTTATTCGAGGTGGAATAAAGCAGTTATTGTGAAAATAAGTGAAAAAAAACTAAAATATACTTAAAAAAAGAAAATTACAAAACAGATGATCACGAAGTGAGCGAGCAAGCAATAATGGTGGCAGAGAATTGGAAAATATTCAAAAAATAATAAATACTTTAATAAATGAGAATCAATGTGAAGAATACCACAATTTAGTGCAAGGCATCTTATTAAGAAAAAACACGTGGTTTTCTAATTAAAATTTTTTAATTTAAATAAGAATAAAAGAAAAACAGCGGATTAAAAAAACAAAAACGTTTGTGTTTTGGACCAAAAAATAAAATGTCTTCAAACGTTCCTATTAAAACGGAGGAAGTGATATTGGAAAATGTTGAATATCAAAGCACCGAAGAATTGGATGAAGAATTACAGTAAGTTGAATTAAAAAAAATAGTATTCTAAAAATGAAATGTTTTTTTTTGAATTGTAGCAACAGCAGTTTTGTATTTTGTTTTTATTTTTCCATTATTTATTTGTCGTCCCCCCCTCTTCTGTATTTTGGCTGATATTCTTCTTTTCTAACTAAAAAAAACCCATATGTTTTTTCCATTTCTAATCAATATCAACTGTTTTTGGGGCTGCTGCTTCTTCTTCGTTGGTTGTATCATACGTTTTTCTATATTTCGTTTTGTGCGGGGTTTCAACGAGACAAACAAGCAAGCAAGAAAAAACATATGGCCTCTGAACAAACAAGTGTGTTTGTGTGTGTGTCTGTCTATGTCAGCCAGCCAGCCTGTGTGTGTTGTTCTCTGTTGCTGCTGTCATGTTGTTGTTCATGAGAAACAAAAAAATAAGTATGGCGCAAAAATATTGGATGAATGCTTTTGTTTTTGCCGTTATTGTTTCATTTCCGTATTGTTCCTATGTGGACATTTAAAGACAACGACGCCGACCCGACCAGGCATTTCATTTAAATTAGAATACCATGAGAGTAAAAAAAAATCAAATTAATTAATTTGGTTTTTTTTGATGGTTGTTGTTGTTCAGATTTTTTTTTTTCAATTATCATCATAGTATTTTTGTAAAATCAGCTGTGTGGTGTAGTAGTGGGATTATGTGTGTGTGTTGTATTTCTTGCTTATCAAATTACTTTCTCTCTCATTCCATTCACATTTACAGCAGCAGCTAATCGGCTGACCGGCCCGGCCGACCCACCAACCGTATGTTTTTTTTTCAGATTTTATTTTGTATGATGTGCTGCTTGCTGGTGGTGTTTGTATTTAAAACACACGCTGTTGATTACTGTTCATTGAATCAGCTGTACCCGGCAAAAAGCAGCCAAGTCAACACAAGTAATCTTTGTATTCATTTCAAGTAGTAGCCTCGTCCCTCGTCATTGCACAATGCCATCCATCGTTTATTCGGATTTTTTTTTTTAAGAAACTTTATTTTTGGGTACTGGGATTTTCCAATAAGAGTTCTTATTTTCGATAGTATTCAAAGAAATTATTTCGCATTCTATGAGATCCGGCCAGCATCCTATCATTTTCATAAATGTTGCATATCGAAATCGCAAAATAGGGCTCTAGTTTTGTTTATTTTCCAGAAGTAGGTATTATTACCATTATTATGGTGATATATTTTTTTTCATTACCCGGTTATTTAATCCGAAAGTTCGGGTTCAGATTTTTTTTAAAATTTTTTTCCGGATGTTGGTATTTTTACCATAATTATGGGGATATATTTTTTGGTTATCCGGTTATTTAACCCACAATTTCGGGTACGGGTAACCGGTTCTACGGATCCGATTAATATAAAATGGGTATCATTATAAAGAAGATTATATCGCTAAGAAAAAAATGTCCTTGTTCTGTAGGGTTCTAAGGGTCCGCATCTTTTTATCCACAACAGATACAGCCCAACATTTTAGTGCGTTCAGATTTTTTTGAAAATTTTTTTCAGAGGTAGGTATTTTTACCCTAATTATGGAGATATATTGTGTTTTCTTGGGGGACGTACCCGATTACCCGGTTATTTGAACGAAATGTTCGGGTACGGTACATATCCATTGAGGGGTGTGACATGAAGGAGTCAATAAACCGGATTTTGGAGCCCTTTTTTTGAATCCTCCCGGATTATGGAAATATATTGTTTTCTTGGGTGACGTACTGGGTTATTTGAGTTGGAAGTTCGGGTACGAGCACCTGGTTATACCCGTTTCTACGAATCCGAATAATGGATATAATTTTAAAGCATATGGAAATACCTTTCCATTGAGTGGTTGCATGAAGAAGTCATCATAAAAATCTTTTGGGAGACACAGTCAATAAACGGGGTTTTGAAACCCCAAATCCTCCCCCAAAAATGGAGATATATTGTTTTCTTGGTGGGGTTATTTGACCCGGAAGTTCGGATACGGGTTCTCGGTCTCGGTTCTACGGATCCGTAGAACCCGGTCGCTAACAAACAATTTCCTTGTTTTCCTAGGGATCTAAGGGTCCCTATATTTTGATCCACAACAGATACCGCCACATATCGCACCATTTTAGAGCGATCAGATTTTATTAAATTGTTTTACTGAGGTAGGTATTTTTACCCTAATTATGGATATATGTATATAGTTTACTTGGCGTACGGGTACCCGGTTTCTACATATCCGATTCATAGCCATCATTTTAAAGCCTATGAAAATACCTTTCCATTGTGGTGTGACATAAAGGAAGAGTCATCCCAAAAACCGTTTGGAGATACACTCATTAAACCGGGTTTTGGAGGTCGTACCCGTTTATTTGATATCATTTTAAAGCTTATGAAAATGCCTTTCCATTGAAAACCCAGGTTTTATAAATCCCATTTTTGTGAACTCCCTAAAATTCAAGAACCCTACACAGAAACAAGGAAATTCTTTGGTTGGTAACTGTCCATAGGAGAGTGTCGAAGGCCGGTTTACCCGTTAAAAATGTGAGACATAAAAGAGAACTTGAAATTTAAGTGAATTTAAGACGTAGCCAAAATTTGCACCTGTCAATAGGCGAATGTCTTAAATCGCGGCCAAAAAAGGCAAATTTTTAAATAAAAAAATTTCGAATTTGGGGTTTTTTTTTTGGAACTTTGGAACACCTCATATATAGCAGGAAGTATACATTTCCCCCCGAAAAAAGTTGCTGTTGTTGTAATCAGAAAACAAAAGCTTACCTATTTTTTTCACATGCACATTTCAATGCACATTTTTTAATGAAAAAATATTTAAAATTGGGGCATTTTTGGAACGTTGGCACAACTCGCTAAGTTGTTTTTGTAATCAGGAAACAAAAGCCTAACGATGGAAAAAAATTCTAAAATTTTTCCATAGTTACTTTGGAACCTCATATAGTATAACAGGAGGAAGTATACATTTCCCCGAAAAAAGTTATTCTTGTTGTTGTAATTAGGAAAAAAGTCATGCATTTATATAAATATTAAAAAATATATATTATAAGTTTTGTCCTTTACTATAATTAGTTCCCCACCATCACCCTCTCTTGTATTTCCATATACCGCAAATCATATGTTTTCGACATTGGTGCTCAGCCCTTTGACGTTTTCATAAAAAACAACCTACTCGCGCGTTCTCTCTCAATTTAGATCTGCCGTTGTTTTGCATAGGCGGGAGAGTACGCTACAAATACCATTGTAGTTAATATGAGCATCAACGCCGTAGATTTTATCTCCTCCCACCGCCCACCACTTGTTCATAACAAACGCCGACAAAATGCAACGCCGTTCGCCGCCAGTAAAAGCCGCTGATAAATATGATGATCATGACAGAAGAGTACAACAACAAAAAACAAATCGCTGCAATCACTTCGTCAAATGCCAAACATTCAGACACACACACACACTCAAGTAATAAAAAATAAATAAATGCCTTGCAAAACGCAATTCGTTAATGAAAGAAACAAAAAAAAAAAAAAACGACCAAAAGAGAATAGCCGACCGGTTGACGCAAGTGACCTTTGCGTAGCTTTTCGCTCGAGCAGCACCACCACACAAATTAAAACATTTGATTTTATTCAACTTTGCGTCCATTTGTTTCAATTATATTCACGTTAGAGCAGCAACGATTCCAATGTGCAAGAACGGTATATTAAGGAAGGTTGATTACACTTGAAATCAGTTTTTTTTTTCAATAGAGAACGAAATTTATTTTGGAATCAAAACATAATCTAGGCGGTCATATGTTGTGTGTTTTTCGAATCCCACCAAAAAGAAAACCGACCCATGTTTGGTATCATCCACCCACCAACTGCATCTCCTTTACTATATGCACCGTTCGTTTGTTCCTTGGTTTGTTGTGTTCTTCTTCATCGGTGACTGTGTGGACGGACTTTCAAATGCAATTTTTTACTTTATTTCTGATGTTTGTGTTCCTATTTCTTATCACACACACACACACACAACACCACACATTCAATTCATCTACTATATCAACGAATTAAATATCAACGACATACCTCCGAACGTCCGACCGACCATATGATTTTAATAGCGTAAATTGTTTTTTTTTTTTGTTGTTTTGTCGATTCAATTTGATTTGTTTTTCTGCTGTATGGTGTGGTTGGTTGTGCGTGTTGGAATATATTAATACATAATATACAACAACAACAACAAAACAAAACTACATATTTACATATCACATTGGAAAAAATCAGCTGATTTTTGTATACACTGCTGACGGTTGACTGCTGCTGTTGTGTCATACACATGGTGGGGTTCCGTGGTGGTCATAATTGGGAAGGTTGTTTTTGTAATTTGGTATTTTTTTATTATAAAAAAACATGTGTGTAATGGCTTAAATATTATAAAGACCCACACACAGGTGAGAATTTGTAATAAATATTTTTTTAAGAATTAGCACAAGTGTGTTTTTTTACTTAATCACCTTTAAAAAAAAGTTGTAAAAAATATTTTTTTTTTCAAAAAATTTATAAAAAAAAATTGTTCCCAAAAAAATATTCAAAAAATAAAAATATTTTTTTTTTAATGCAAGGAATTAAAATAAAATAAAGACTAAATAATTTTATAAAAATGTTTTTGTTTTGTAAAAAAAATGTTTAATTTTTTTGTTCAACAAATTTATTTTTCAAAAAAATAAAATTTTTTTTTAAATGTTAAACAATTTTTAATACATATTTTTTAACAGTTAGCACATGTGTGAATTTTATATAAAAGCTATATCGAAATCTAAACCAATTTTATCGAAACTTGCCCATTCCACGGTGGCCGGTGCTATGTACCGGATTGACTCGGAGAAATCAACTTCCGACCAAAGGCTGTCAACCCAGCAAATACAACGTGTATTTTTTCAACCTGGGAGCATCATTACCCGGAATGTTTGCTCCGGATTCTTTTGGTCCGTGCCGGGATTGAGACAAACCCCGGACCATGGTTCTGCTCAGTTTGTCACAACAGCATCCATCACAGATCTATCTCGGTGAGATGCAACGGATGCAGAGAATGGGTACATTTCAGGAGTTGTTCCGGCCTTAGCCGGATACAGGAGTATAGCGAAAGGGACTACGTTGCTTCTTGCTACGCCAATACAGTCCCCAGCGAGTCGTCGTCATCACCGTGGTCCACGTCATCGTCTTTGGATTATGTGACTCCCACGCAATCTCCGCAGCAGCAACCTGCGCCGCTGCCGCTAACACCGCACATTGCTGTCGCAACACCTGATAACGAATCCTTTCTCCAATTCAGCTGCGATGGTCGCTGCGATCCAGGAAACGAAGCTGAACAACACCTGCAGTCTTCAGAATTGTGATGGATACAACGTGATTAGAAAGGATCGCACAAGAGGTGGAGGATTAGCATACCTTTTGCACCATTCTGTCCAGTACAGACCTATCTCGCAAGGTTCTCAAGTCGCTAGCCGGCAGCACAAGGGGAGCTGACAAGGAAACCTTGTTAACGACTTATAAAGCAATAGGCCGATCTGTGGTAAACTATGCGGCGCCAGTGTGGTCCGCTAACGTCAGTGCAACGCAGTGGAAAAGTTTTCAATCCTGCCAGAATGCCGCCCAGAGGATTGCAACAGGGCGTCTCCTCATAACTCCAATAGACCACTTACATGAAGAGACGAAGATCCTTCCTGTGCGTCAACACAACAAGATGTTGTCGATGCAATACCTGCTTGGGTGTTATAGGAGCAGCAATCCAAACCGCTACCTAATGGATAGGCACCCACCACCCAGGCATATCAGGAAGGATCTCCATGATCTGGAGAGAGAGGTCCAGAGGTACAAAAGGGAGCCTCTAGATCAACAGGCCTATCAAGCAGGATTGAATATTATTCACACAGACGCCGTTGAGGAAGCAGTTCAAGAATATCGCGTGAATACCATCCTCGGAGACCATCCGCCTTTGATAGCTGCAGAAGAGCAAACTAGAGTGGTCTTGGCACAACTGAGATCTGGATGGTGTAGCCGCCTCAATTCGTATTGGGCACGAATTGATGGAGAGGTCGACAATGTCTGAGCGGCATGTGGTAACGGACCACATGACACTCTATATCTGTTCAACTGCCCAGCCAAACCCACTCACCTAACGCCATCTTCTCTCTGGACTCAACCAATACAGGTCGCATCCTTTCTGAATTTGGAGTTACACAATACACGTCATTCTTGACTGAATTCAGTACACAGTGCCAAATTTCGTACAAATCGAAAGATATATAGGGACTTTGCTGCACCATTTACTAAAAATCGAACGAAAATATATATGGGAGCTATATCTAAATCTGAATCGATTTCCACCAAACTCAATACACATCATTCTAAAATGAATTCAGTACGCTGTGCCAAATTTCGTGCAAATCAAAAGATATATAGGGACTTTGGTACACCATTTAATCTAAATCTGGACCGATTTTCAGGAAACTTAATACACATAATTCTAGACCTAATTCTTTATGCTATGCCAAATTTCGTGCGGAAATCGGAAGAAAATGTATATGGGAGCTATATATGCAAATCTGAACCGATTTTTCCCAATTTCAATAGGGTTCGTCCATGAATTCGGATTATAAATGCGACCAGTACTTTGTTTACAATTTAACATAGACAGACGGACGGATGGACGGACATGCATAAATCGACTCAGAAAGTGATTATATGCATAGATTCTCAAAAGGAACCGTAGGTCTATCTCGTTTCCTTTTGCCTGTTACAAACACAGGCACCAAGACATAATACCCACCCTGTACCAGAGTGTGGTGAAGGGTATAAAAATTTAATGATTTTAAATGTTTAAAATGTTTAGACCCGGAAGTTCGGGCACGGGTATCCGGTTCTACGAATCCGATTAATAAAAAAATTGGTATCATTTTACCACTCTCAAACCGTTTGGGGAACACACAGCAAAAAAAAAAATTGGGTTTTGGATCCCGATTTTTTTTTTTTTTTTTTTTTGAAGATAAGCCTAATTTGGGTCCATTACAGTTCCTCACCAATCCTGACTCAAATCATAGACTACAATTTTGTTTATTCTTTTAATATTTTACTATTTTTTTAAATATTTCTTTTTTTATTAAACCCTTTTATTTATTTCAATATTTTATAGTTTTTAATATTTTAATTTTTTTAATATTTTAAATTTTTTAATATTTTAAATTTTTTAATATTTTAATTTTTTAAAATTTTAGTTTTTTTATATTTCTTTTTATTAAAATATTTTATAATGTTTTAATGTATTTTATTAATATATATTTTTTTTGTATTATTTTTTTTTACTAAACTAGTTTTAAGCCTTTTTTAAATTGTGGGGCTATACGCCTCCCTATTCTATATGCCTATTTTTCGTTAGAGTCGTTAATCCCCTCTTGATCCATTTCTCAATCATCAGATGTTTTTATTAGGCTCCAACTCTTCCGATACCACCACCAGGGCTTCTCTTTGTTTACCACTTAACAAAAGTTCTCTTTTATAATACTATAGTGTTTCATTTCAATTCCATTATGTTCCCCCCAACAATACACAACGTATGAATTCAGCCAGCTTTTAATGGCGGCGCCCGTGTGGATGCTATTAATTGCGTTTTAAATAAAAAAGGTGGCGCATGTGGTTTGGTTCGTTGCAAACTTGTGTGCAAACTTGAAACGTCGTGGATAGGTATCGTGGTGTGTGTGAGTGTTGTGGCATGGTCGTTTGGTCGGTCGCTGGTCTATCGTAGTCGTCTGCTGGCGGTGCTGTACTGTATGTAGTATTTTTTTTTAAACTATTCTCATTTCCGTTTCCCCACAATGAGAGAGATTTTTTAATGAGAGAAAGATAGAAGACAGTTTTGTTGTTGTTGTTATTGACTGTGGCTTTGGCGTATATTAAAATGCGGCGAATTCATGTAGCATGCCCCACTAAAAATAAAATAAAGGAGACTAATTTATGAATTAAGAGGGGGTGTGTGGGGGGAGAGAGGGTGTACCACCATTACGGCCGTTTTATCTACCTACAACAGGCCCGGGCACAGAGTAAACAATTTGCATTCTCACACATTTGTCGATGTGTGTGTCAATGTTGGCCACCTATGTGGTTGAATGTTTGTAAGAGCAAGCGTGATCGAGTCTGCCTGATGCTATTCTGCAATAACAACAACAATTATAAGAAAAATAAAAAAATGAAAATAAAATAAAAAATAAAATTAAAAATAAAAATAAAAAAAATAAAATAAAAAAATATTTTCCATATTTTTTGCTTGTAAACCCACCCACCCCCAAAACATTCATGCCAAATTTGTTTACATTTATTGTTGCTGTTATTTGTATGCTCTTTCCCAACGTATGAAAACTGTTTTCCAATTAGAACAACTCATTTCAACGAACAGCTGAGGCTTTATTCATAGGTGCCCAAAATTGAAATGCGTTAGTATGTGTGAGAGAAAACAGAACAGTACTAAACAAAATTGTGTGTACATTTTTGTGGTCGGAAAAAATTATCGACGAAATTAATTTTTGTTATTATATAGATTAAAAGCATTATTATAAATGTTTTTATATGAATTACAAATTGTATATGTTACAAAAATCAAATAAAGTTTATAAAGTAGCATATACTGAGATAATAGTCATATTATGAAATATTTAATTCTTGAAATAATTAAATATTTGATAATGTGATGTTTTGTTGTTTTTAAAAGTTTTAAAACATACAAAACATTGCGCCTTCCCAAACGCATTTTGAATAATAAAATAAAAATATACTGAAATACTTTTATCCCTAAGTGTGATTTCGTTGATTTTCTAGTTGTGTGGACACGACGTCGTGCGCGCACCCCAGCATGTGTTCATTCGTTGGCTGTCAAACAACGACTGAATGAAAGAGCATAACAATGCGTGTGAGTAGGCAGCTACTTTAAAGTATACTGATGGGCACCTATGCTTTATTGACACATCAACCGAATGTGCCTTAATGAGAAATAACAGAAACCGAAGAGACCCCACAAATCTGTGTCACACTACACCACACCTATTTATGTGTGTGTGTGTGTACGTGTGTATACGTTCGTGCGTGTGCATGCATTCATGTAACGCCGTTGTAGAATTTTTGCAAAAGAAATTTAAAACTACACGACGATGAAATCTTGCAAACCAAAACAGAAACACCCCCCCCCCCACACACACACACACACACACACAAATACCATTCGTCAGCCGCCATCGTCTGTCAAAGAGAGCAAACGTGCAGGGGTTTGCTGCCTAATCAATATGTCGTTGTGCAGCCAATGTTAAATGAATGGCTAGGCCATCATTTTGTTGTCGTTGTTTCTTTATTCCACTGTGCCAAATTACAGTGTAATGCACTCAAAGTGGAGCTTAGTGTCTGTGTCGACGCACATATATGGATAGGGGGAGAGACTGGTAAAGGCGGGTGGTTGGTTGGTGGCGGTGATGGCGAAAATGACTAGTTTTGTAAAAAGAAAAAAAAAAAAATATTTGTGTTTTGTTTTTAGCCGGGTGGCTGGCTGATTGTCTGACTGAATGCCTGGCTAACTGGTTGTTGCGGATTGTTTTTTTTTTGTTCTTTTTTTGTGGCTTGAAGTTTTTAGTTTGCTGTTTGCCTGGTTGCTGCTGTACACCAATATCCACATGATGTATGCAATGCCAATGAATGTTGTTTTGTTGTTGGCTGTATTTTATTTTACATACATATATACAGTGGTGGTCACAGAATTAAAACATTTACTGTGGTAAACATTTTTTGATCAGCCCTCGATTCGTTTGAAGTATTTTTGAAAATTTTTTAATTCAGAACACTTCGATATACTGCACTTAAGAGATTTAGTGTGAAAATAGAAAATTATTGCATGAATTTTTTCCATAAATAACGGTTTTTATGAAAATACATCGACTTTGAAGTGGCCATATAATTAAAACATTGTGTGGGATTTTTTACTTTACTGCATTTTTTGAAAATATTTTTAGAAAAGCTCTTTAATTTAGTTAAATTATGTAAACTAAGCACCGGTAAAATCATTTACAGATAACATTTTTTGAAAAAATCTGTAAAATCTATCAAAATTGCCAAAAATTTGTACAGTACACCTTACATTCAGATATTCACCCTTATTATAGAAAATATAGGTCCGAATGCACCAGACATTGCTAGAATTAGTAGAAAACAATAAATAATTCTCAAAATAAATAAATATTAGAAATAAAAACTCAAAAAAAATGGTAATTAACCTAAAAGAACGATTCAATTTCAATAGCCTTTACTGAAGAAGGCCGGAATATTTTTGCGGTATGTGAGAAAAAATCGATTGATATTGGCATTTATTATATCAAATCGAGTGTTCGAGTAGTACAGAATATATTTTATCAAAAAATATAGCTGTCAGAACAGAACGAACAGAGATCAACGCCTAGGTTGACGAGTAAAAGTTTCTGGCACACAGCAGCATGTTTGATGGTCAACTCATGACACTTAAAATCTATTGAACATGACAATATTTTTCCAAAATAATATTTTTTGAATCGAATAACTTCCGCTTAATCTATTTTAGTATCAAGGAAGTAAAAATTTTACAGTTTGACAAATATTTGAAGTCTTGTGTTGAACATCAAAAATGCTGCTGTGTGCCAGAAACTTTTACTCGTCAACCTAGGCGTTGATCTCTGTTCGTTCTGTTCTGACAGATATATTTTTTGATAAAATATATTCTGTACTACTCGAACAGTCGATTTGATATAATAAATACCAATATCAATCGATTTTTTCTCACATACTGCAAAAATATGCCGGCCTTCTTCAGTAAAGGCTATTGAAATTGAATCGTTCCTTTAGGTTAATTCCCATTTTTTGAGTTTTTATTTCAAAATTTTATTTATTTTGAGAAATATTTATTGTTTTCTACTAATTCTAGCAATTTCTGGTGCATTCGGTCCTTTATTTTCTATAATAAGGGGGATTATCTGAATGTAAGGTGTACTGTACAAATTTTTTGGCAATTTTTATAGATTTTACAGATTCTTTCAAAAGATTTTATCTGTAAATGATTTTATCGGTGTTTAGTTTACATAATTTAACTAAATTAAAGAGCTTTTCTAAAAATATTTTCAAAAAATGCAGTAAAGTAAAAAATCCCACACAATGTTTTAATTATATGGCCACTTCAAAATTGATGTATTTTCATATAAACCGTTATTTATGGAAAAATTTCATGCAATAATTTTCTATTTTCACACTAAATCTCTTAAGAGCAGTATTTCGAAGTGTTCTGAATTAAAAAAATTTCAAAAATACTTCAAACGAATCGAGAGCTGATCAAAACATGTTTACCACAGTAAATGTTTTAATTCTGTGACCACCACTGTATGTTTGGAATTTCTTTGTTTACACAACGATGTAAACTTCTTGACCAACAAAAAATATTCTTTGTTTTTTTCTCAATGAAGCAAAAAGTCTGGTATTACCGCGTTTAAAAAAAATGTTTAGGAAAGTTTCAAGGATTTTTTTTTTTTGTAATGGAAAATTTGTCATGTAAAAGAATTTTCATGTTATCAATTAAAAAAATATGCTTATTATTTCCAAACACTTGATCAATCAAAAAATATGCTTGAAAAACAAAAAAAAAATAAAATTTTAAAATCTCCCAAAAAATTAATGAGTGACAGATTTAACGATTCATCAACGCCCAGACGAAACGGCTGAAACTAGAATCTTGAAATTTTGGGTGGGAAAATTTGGGTCACTCTTGGTCGATATAAGGAGCTGGCTTTGGAAACGTGTACTCGTGTGGACGAAAAGTACTATATTTGGTGCAAATTTATTTTGGAGGTACAAATCGGGCTGGAATCCTGAAATTTTAAATTAAAATTACCGTCGGAGTGTAGAAATGGGATATGTACGTAGTTTTGGAAATTTTTTACTGATAGGTACTAAAAGTACTAAATCGTACTATAATTGGTACCATTTGGATTTGGATGAACCGATAGAGCTGCAACAATGAAATTTGGAATCAGGATCATTGTAGGGTCAGGATTCAGTTTAAGAAAATAATATTTATGGGTACTAAATGGTACTAAATTTGGTACAATTTAAATTTTAGGCGAACCAATAGAGCTAAAATCATGAAATTTGGAGTCAGAATCACTGTTGAGGTGTTAGATTGAGATATGTAGGAAGTTTTAGAAATTTGTACTAATGTGTACTAAATTTCGTACAATTTTAGTTGTGGGTGAACCGAAACAGTTGAAATCCTGACATTTTAATTTAGGAACACTGTGCGGTGTAAGCTTGGGGTATGTAGGAAGTTTTGGAAACTGGTACTACTGTGTACTAAATTTGGTACAATTTGAATTGTGGGTGAACCGATAGAGTTGGAAACCTGAAACTTGGATTTAAATCAATCTGTTTTGGAAATCCGTACTACTGTGTACTAAATTTGGTACAATTTGAAAGTTGGAATCCTAAAACTTGGATTTAGGATGACTGGGGGTGTAGGATTGGGGTATGTACGAAGTTTTGGAAATTCGTACTACTGTGCATTATATTTGGTACAATTTGAGTTGTGGGTGAGCCGATAGAATTGTAATCCTGAAACATGGATTTAGGATCACTGTTGGGGTGATGGTTTGGGTTGTGTAGGAAGATTTGGAACTTGGATTAGGATCACTGGTACTACTGTGTACTAAATTTGGTACAATTAGAATTGTTGGTAAACAGATATAATTGGAATCCTGAAATTTGGAGTTAGGATTACTGTGGGGGTGTAGAATTGGGGTATGTGGGAAGTTTTGGAACTTGGATTAGGATCACTGGTACTACTGTGTACTAAATTTGCTACAATTTGAATTGTTGGTAAACATATAGAATTGGAATCCTGGAACTTGGAGTTAGGATCACTGTGGAGAAATTTGGAAATTCGTACTACTGTGTATTCAATTTGGTACAGATTGAATTGTAGGCGAACCGATAGAATTGGAATCCTGAAACTTCGATTTAGGATCAGTGGAGGTGTAGGTTTGGGTTAAATAGGAAGTTATGGAAATTCGTACGATTGTGTACTAAATTTGGTTGGACCATAAATTTGGTTGAAATTGCGGGTGACTTGGAATCCTGAAATTTGAATTTGGAATCATTGTGAGGGTGTATGGTCGATCGGGGTATGCAGGAAGTTTGGTTGAATTGTTGAGGTAGGTACTCTTGGAAATAATGTGTGCTAAATTTGATACAATTTGAATTTGGGTGAACCTGTGGAGCTCGAATCATGAAATTCGGTACTAAATGGTACTCAAATTTAATTTATGGTCGATATTAATGTGTGGATAGCTTAGTTTTTTTTTGGCATATGCACTTTTCTGTGAAAATAAAATAATATAATTGTATTTGTAATAATTGTAAAAATTAGTTGGAATCCTAAATGGGTCTCTCTAAAAATATTTTAACATCTTCAACCAATATCCTTTTAAAAATCCACAACATAATTAAAAAAAAGAAAAAATATTAATTGTTTCTTTCAAAAATTATCCATATTCGTCCGAATATCCATTCGGCGGAAGTAAGCAATGTTTTATTTATTTACCTCTAAATTGTTTCCTTAAAAAATTAGTTGTTGCCTTATTTTAGGTCTTGGTAATACATTTCAAGTTTCAGATTTTTTTTTTTTTTTTCAAAATCCCACCCAACCCTATTTATAAAAAAATAGAATATACTACAATTGCTTATGTATATAGTATTTGTTTTTAGGTCATAGTTGACGTCATCGATAATTTCTTTCCAGGGTTTGTTGACCTACTTCCAATTTTTGTTGTTGTTCTTGTTTTTATTATTTTGTTCCTGGGAACATTGTTTTTTTATTCGTTCGTTCATGTGATTATGTTGCACTTGTTCGTTCGTTCGGGTGGCTGGCTGCATGGCCTGGTCTGGCTCTGGTGTACATAGGCGTGCATTCGTTCTTTTGACATACATAAATAACGTCATCGGTATGTACGAAAAAAAAAACAATAACATCATCATGTTGTGCACAGCTATAAAAACAACAAAAACCATAACAACAAATATTTCGAAATTTTTTCGCCCCACACAGTAAACATATGGCATAAAAAATACGGATGTGGTGTTTCGGAGGGAGGAGGAGGGGGTGATGGGGTGTTGGGATTAGGTATATTTGTAATAAACCAACATATGAAACAGACAATGAGAGAGGGAGAAATCGACCTCCCATTGATATTTTCACTTGGTGGGAAATATTTCATTTAATTTGAATTTCAGGACAGGAGGATGATGAGGTCAAAGTCCTTAAAATGTCGAAAAAGGAGAATCATTTTATGGGAGGTACGCCGAAACCTAAAAATATTCCTTAAAAAATTTCACTACAAAAATATTTTTTAAAAAATCCATGCTTATTGAAGTCATCCATCCATCCCCCAAAAGTTACTGTAAAAATCGCCCAAAAAATATTCTTCACAAAATGCACGATTGTTCTTGAAAAAAATCACCGTTTCGTTGTCTTGGGATCGTTTAACTCCTTTTATTTTCAATTCCTTAATTATTTCCATTTTTATTTCAAACTCATCGCCCGCCGCTTTTTCCTCTATTTTTCTTCTCACCACAACAGCGCCATCTATGGTTTTGCAATTGCAGCGGCAACCCCTTAAAGATCACGTTAAATGAATTATTCTCTTATTTATAAACAAATACTGCATTTATTTTTAGATTTTCTTTTAGTCTCACTTCCCTTCCCACTTGCTCCCATTCTCTCTAACACAAAAAAAATTGCAACAGAAAGGTCGTTTATTGTCGTCTTTGCTGGCATTCTTGAATCTGTTTTGTTGTTAGTGTTTTTTTTTCTATGCAACAACAAAACTAATAATAGTAAAACTCATGGAAGCTATCATATAAGAGCTCTCTCTCATATATATCTCTCTCGCAGTCCTAGAAATTTCATGTCAACGGCGAATTCGCATTCGCTTTGTGTGTGTTTGCATCACAAAATGGGTACAGCATCAGCCAGACAGCCAACCTTGCTTGCAAGCATCATCTTGTCTTAACATTAAAACGTCTTCGTTGTTGTTTTCTTCATATCGTCATCATCATCATTGTTGTTGTTAAAAGACAATCGGGCGGCGACCCGAGCGACCGACAGCAGCCGCCGACCCACCTTTACTACGTTTTGTATACATTTTTTTTTGTGAAAAGCCCACCGTCATAAAGCAGCTGATAAATATATCAAAACAACAAGCCAAGCCACTCACATTCCTTCCATTCAGCAATAATAACAACAACAATGTAAACATTCATCTCTGTGCAAAACATGCATCTCTTCTTCTTCGTCACACAACAAACGACGAAGGCAACGACGACGGCCACAACAAAAATACGAAGGTGAAACACAGTGAAAACATACCTCTCTTCGTCACACAACATTATTTATGAAGTATGTGTGTGTGATGATTTGTGTTGACCACAAGAAAAATACGAAGGTGAAACAACACACAGTGGCTTGGCGGCATTTTATCGTCCCCGGCCCATCCATCATTATTTATGTATTAGTGTGTGTGTGTGATGATTTGTGTTGTTGCTGTTTGCCTAAGATTGGCTTGGTTGTTTTGATTTGTTTGCTTCGCTTGCTTGCCTGAGTTATGATTGTGCATGTGTATGCCATATAACAATAACAACAAAGAATTAAATAAAAAGGTGAATGAAACTGCATTCCATTCCAATGAAAATTCCAATGCATTCTAGCACAGATTTTTGTTTTGCTGTGTGTGGTGTTTAACTCTTTATTTTCCCCACTCTCTGTGTCTTTCGCTCTCACTCGTTCACGTTCACTTCTTTTATATACAGGAACCCAGTTACTCTTGCTTATGCAGGCATTTCTATTCTGTATTGATTGATTTGGTTGACTTTGCTGTACATTTAGCTCATTCATGCATGCTGTTTTGTTGTTTTCTGCAAAAACATGTCTTCATATACATATGTTTTGTTGTATGCATGCATACGCACACCAATAAGTGGTGTGCACAACATATTGGCGGGATTCTTGTTTGCATTCCAATGAAAAGTCGTCGTAAAACGTATTTTTTTTGCATATTCAAGAAATAAACATGAAATTGTCAGATAGTACTACAAAAAGTAGACTATGTAGGTCTATATTTTGACAAAGACCTACGTCAGATTTTCATTTACTTAGAAGAAGGTTTTTATCGTATTTCCCTAACGAAGTGACTGTTATTTAGCATGGGTATGGGTTCTTGGAAGGTGAAAAATATTGGCAAAAAATGTTCGATATAGGCCCATGGTTTGTCATAGCAGCCTCCATATAAAGGTCCCTACTTATTATAAACCATATTATTACTCCCTAAAAAAAAATCTCAATTTTTGTTTCACTTATTTATTTTTGATATGCTAATTTTTCTATTTCTTTAAATTTCAGATTACAATTGGAAGATTCCGGAGGTGAATCCTATATAATACAGGGCGAACAAACATATGAACATCATTCGCCATCATCGAAGCAATCATCGGCATCACGTCAACGTCACAACAGCAGCGGCAACAATATGTCATCTCAAGGCGGTACAAAATTGGCATGCGGCACCCTGCCACCCCCACCATCGGTCAATAAGACAACATTAGAGAATGAGAAGAGAATGCGTCGTGAAATTGCCAACAGCAATGAACGAAGGCGTATGCAGAGTATCAATGCCGGTTTTCAAAATTTACGTTCACTGCTGCCACGACATGAGGGCGAAAAATTGAGTAAGGTATGTTAGCAGAGCATCATCTATCGCGAATAGATTTTTACAAAATTAAATAATGAATCATCAGACGAAAAAAAAAGATTG
Organism: Musca vetustissima; assembly: GCF_032173495.1. Classification (NCBI taxonomy): domain Eukaryota; kingdom Metazoa; phylum Arthropoda; class Insecta; order Diptera; family Muscidae; genus Musca; species Musca vetustissima. The sequence continues at coordinate 125,154 of NW_026879866.1, forward strand.
AACACCTGCTGCTGTTCCGCTAGTTATTTTCAATTTATATTTGACAATAATATTGGAAATATGAAGGCAAGGCTATACAGGCTGTTGCCTTACATTCTGAATACTTCGGCGAAAATGCCTATAAGAAAATTACACACATTAAAACAAAATTTTAAACCTTAAAAAATTTTTGAAAAATATTCCAAAATTTGAAAAATATATTTTTTTTATTTGCTGTCCTGAAAAAAAAAATCCAAGCATCTTTGGTACTGACAAAAAATAACGACATTAAAAATTCCAAGTCTCGAAAAAAAATCGAAGCTTCAAAAAATGTCTAAGAAAATTACAGGCCTTAAGAAAAAATTACAAACCAATCTTTTTTAAAAGATCCAAGATCTGAAAATTATTAAAAAATTCAAAAATATTTTTGAAAATTAAAAAAAAAACAGAATCCAGACTTAAAAAATATGTTAAACATATTTTTCAAAAATGCCTCCTATTTCTCGGTATTTTGGAATAATTTTAGAATCATTTAGAATAACGGAAGCGCTAAATATTCGGTATTTATACCGAAATTTGGCATAGCGTACTGAATTGAGTCTAGAATGATGTGTGCAAAGTTTCGTGAAATTCGTTCCAGATTTAGATATAGCTCTCATATATATTTCGTCCGTTAAAATCGGTTCAATGAAATGATACTTAGCATAGGTTCCAGAAAGGCATAAAGATCTTATATTCAAGTTCGTTCAATTTGATGCCAATGTTCCTTCGAAAAGGTGAAGTCTTCTCTTAGGAAGCATATGTAGAATTTATCCAAAGTGGTGAAGGGTATTATATAGTCCGCCCAGTCCGACTTTACTACTTTCCTTACTGGTTTTTGAGCACTTTTTTTAGTTTGGAAGAATATTTTTGAAAATGCAATCCTTGATTTTTTTTTAATTCCAATTATTATTTCATTTTTTAATAACTCGAATTTAAAAAAAAAAATATTTTTGAAAACTTCCAACCTTGTAAAAATATTTACGTAGAAAAATTGCAAACATAAAAAAATCATGACTTAATTTGTTTCAAAGTTTTTTTTTTAACATCCTCCCCTTAATTTTTTTTTTAATCGACGCATTAAAAAAAATCGACGCCTTTTAAAAAATGTTTCCAAAAATTATTTTTCAATTTTTTTTTTATTTTTCATAAAAATATTTTTTTTAATTCTACATTATAAAAAAATATTTTTAAAAAATGTCATATTTTAAAAATTTCTATACATCATTTTTTTTCTAAAATAAATAAAACCTCATCCAACACAATTTAAAAAAAGACGCACACAAATTTCTAACTGACTTTAAACCAAAATTAGGTCGTCGAGAAAGGTGTTTTCTCGGTTAGTTGGTTTGTTTACATTAAACAATAACAACAACACACAAAATAATAATAAAACAACACGGAGAATAACAGGCACACACAATGACAAACACGAGTGTGCTTGCTTGCCTCACTGACACTCTCATACAACAAACAACAGTCTCCATGACTTTTTGGCGGGGGGGGGGCTTTCGTATAAAAAACAAGCACACACACACGCACGACTACTATAAACAAAAATGTCGAAGGATAACTCAGTCTCCTCCACATCGGCCTCGTCTTTTGTGCTCTTTTACGTTTTGTTTGTTCGTTGTTGTTGTCGTATACGTAATACGATACGACAATTAACGAAAACAGCTGCAGCACACGTCGTCGTCGTCGGTGATGTTTTGATGCTCGGTGTTGTTTTGATGCATTGCCGCGCCCATATGTTTTTGAATATGTCAATTACATTTGTTGTTGTTGCTGCTACTGTTTCCCGTGCGAAAACGAAGGCATCCTATTTTTGTACTCATATATGTAAATATATAGGCATGCAAGCTCGTGTGCGACCTAAATTTGATGAGCTCGTTGCTCGGACAATTTGTTATGCTCTCCCTGTAAATGAGAGTGCAACAATGTCATTCCTTTTCAGCATTAACATTTTTCAGCGGGAAAACTAAATTTGGTTTATTATTATTTTTTTTTAATTATTTGCTTTAAAATTTCTTTAAAACATGTTTTTTAATTCAAATTAAAAAACATTCCAATTGGAAATGTGTGATAGAGAGAGAGAGCTGAGCTCCCTCCTCCGCTACATTTACTTTTCAGCTGCTCTGTTGTTGATGGTTGTTGTTCTCTGCAAACATAAATGCAATAACTGTTGTTGTTGTTGTTTGTTGCACATTGCACATGTTCCGTACAGTTAGTTTTCTTCACACATGTTCGTTCATGTGATAAATGTAATATATATGAGAGTGGTGGTGGTACGTTCTCATCATCATTCTCATCTCAGTGCATAGTGAATCTCTCTCTTCCTCTTGGATTGTATGTGGAGATTTGAGTTAAAATAAAAATAGTTTTTAAATGTGAGAATAGACAACAAAATGAGGTCAATGTACCTTAACCCCATAAAATACTACTGCTACTACCTAAATACTTGTTATCCTTTTGCAATTACAATAATGGCGAACAACAACAATATTACGACTACAATGTATTATGGGGAGAAAGTTAAGTTTGTTTTCATTTTTTGTTCTCATTTTTTTCTAAATAGGCGTTGTTTTCTTTAGTTTGTAAAATATTGAAATTTTTTGTATTAGAAAATTAAAATATATATATATATATAAAAATCATAAAATTATTTAAATTTTTTTCGAAATACGAAATACCCAACCTAAATAAAATTCTAAGTCGATTAAATCATACCCGTCTGTCATTTTAGGAAATTTGGTATTTCAAATGCGATAAGTAGATCCAAGTGGTTGGTATAGACCCCAAATATTCGAAATTCGGAGAATATCGATCACGTATTTCTTCCTAGATTATTTTGTTTTAAATATTTCTTATGGGTGTGCAGTTTAAAAAAAAATTATTTTAAAAATCATAAAATTGTGGAATCTTAAAATAATCAGAATTTTTATAAGACTGAAATTAAAAAGAAAATTATTTTAATTTTTTTTAATTTGTTCTAGAAATTTAGCGTGAAATTTAAAAAAAATAACCTGGCATTTTCTATTTTTTTCAGAATTTAGGAATTTTCTTAATTCCTTATAAAGTTGTGAGTTTTATTTTGAAAGGAAAGATTTTAGGGTGCTTAAGAAAATTCTGGCCTTTTTTAAAGAATATTCTGAACTTTTTAAAATATTTTTCTCATAACCACCTTATAAAGCTGTGGATTATTTTTTGAAGAAGACATTTTATTAGAAATATTTTAATAACACAATTTCTTTTGAGAATTATTTTCATATCTGAAAAAAAGAACTTTCCAATCTGTCCTTCCTCAACATGAATTAAATTCCGTTGTTGAAACAAGTTCCAATTTTTTTATGTTTTTATGTGTGAAATTCCTTTGCTTTCGCCTGTACTTGTAGCTCTCTCGGTCTTGTAATTTTGTGATGTATTTTCTCTCTTCCCCTCTCTCTGCCACTGCGTTCATTCATTGGTCTGGTATTGCACAGCATCATCTGGGCTATGTCACACTTATTTGCCTTTGCCTTGTACTATATATGTATATACTATATAGCGAAGTGCAAATTGTTACTCCTGGTAATTTGGGAGAAGGTGGTTTGCTGCAACCTCCTACTACTCTCTCTCTTTCCCTTTCCACATGTTTATGTTTCGTAGCCATTAAAACTTTCTTTACATTTAATTTTCCGTTTTTGTGTAGTTTTATAATTTCCATTGCATGTCTGTCGCCAACCATCTGTTCCATTATATACTATATAGTGTATATATATATATACGCGCAAATATATAGTACACATATACAGTATATATTTTATACTATATATATATATATATATATTTCTAGTATACTATATATTTTACTTGTATATACACATGAGTTGTATTATATATTATATACTTGGCAAACGTAAACGAGCCGAGCTCTTGTCCCGGTTTTCAGTTTTGTTGTTGTTTGTTTCTTCGCTTTTGCTTCGTTCGTTCTTGGCGCACAATAACCCCAAAATACTTACAGACCGAAATACAGACAGCCAAACAATCTCTCATACATATACGGGCGTCGTATAACGAAAAAAGCACAAACAACCGACGAACACACAACACGACGTAGCACGCCGAAAGCGAAATATATATCAGTAACGGGCGAACCATCGCACGTGTGCACTCTCGCGAGAGCAAATATCACTATTCTCTCACACACATTCAAGTGAACTAGCTGAAAAACCATTGACACACACACATAGACAAATGCGTGAGAACTGAATTTTTTACGCCTGCCCGTGCGTGCTATATAGTTTATTTGACTTACAAAATATGTATAAACATAGATAGATTTTATTACAAATATGTCATCATGACGACTGTGACTGACTCTATATGTGGTGGATATATATCAGGCACGGGCAGAGCGTAAACAATTCGGTTCTCACGCATTTGTCTTTGTGTGTGTGTCAATGGTTTTTCAGTTGGTTCAGTTGAATGTGTGTGAGAGAGAGAGTAGTGATATTTACTCTCGCGCGTGCTGTGGTTCGCCCGTTACTGATATATATTTGTGCTTTCGGTTGTTTGTGCTTTTTTTCTCGTTGTACGACGCCCGTCCGTGTTTTCATTGATTTTTCGCACAGGCGCACTATAATCCCCATCCGCCTGATTATGGCTGTTGTAGTACAGCCAACTCAGGCAGTCAAAACCATATGGCTGGATGGATGGCTGGCCGATTGGCAGTATCTAAAAGGTTACAATGCATATTTTCGACTGTACTATTTTGCAACAACAAAAAAACATAAAAAAGCACTTCAATGAAAGTATTAATGATTTTTTTTTTCGATTTTTTTTTAATTTCGTAAAATATTAAAAAAAAATTACCCATTAATTATATATAAAATTTATATACAAAACCAGTGAGCGGAGCAGTATAGTCAGACGGGGCCGACCATACACAACTACCACAGAACTCCAACTTTCTGAAGATATTCATTCCGAGTCTGGGCAATATTTCGTGATATTTGCACCCTCTGGCCTTACACTGACATATTTTCGGAATATTCCCAATATTCATTACAGCCCTTCTAATTACTTGTCCAGATTCCCTTCACCGTGTGTTGTGATTTTCCGCTTATAATTATTTTCGATCCACTTCATCCCAAAATTATTATCTGATCATCACCGAAAATTATAGGCGTTGTCCTTGACCACAACTAGAATCTCGTGGAAAATTTCAAAGCTCAAAGCGCTATATTTGCGCCCTCTAGTGTGATAATGGGTTACTCAATAATGTCTCAGTACGTAAACACCTGTACATATATAAATGCAACTCCCACATCTCAGTACATACGATCATATAATTGGTATCAATTTAAAGGTCATCACCACTCCTCTTGGATATACTATCAACTTCTCTATGTGCTCCTGGAGCAAATATATACGCCATAGAATACAAATTTTGTAATTTTTACAGGATTGGGGTCAGGATTCATTTTAAGAAATTAATACTTGTGGGTACTAAATGGTACAAAATTTGATACAATTTAAATTTTATGTGAACCAATTGGAGTCAGGATATTTGTTCAGGTGTACGATTAAGATATGTAGGAAGTTTTAGAAAATTTGTACTTATGTGTACAAAATTTGGTACAATTTGAATTGTGGGTCAACCGATAGAGTTGGAATCTTGAAACTTGGATATAGGATCAGTGTGGGGGTGTAGGTTTGGAGTACGTAGAAAGTTTTGGAAATTAGTACTACTGTGTGTACTAAATTTTGTACTATTTGAATTGTGAGTTGGAAATGTGAAACTTGGATTTAGAATCAGTGTAGCGGTGTAAAATTGGGGATGTAGGAGGTTTTGGAAATTCGTACTAATGTGTACTAAATTTGGTACAATTTGAATAGTTGGGGAACCGATAGAGTTGGAATCCTGAAATTTTGATTTAGGAATACTGTGGAGGTGTAAAATTGGAGTATGTAGGAAGTATTGGAAATTGGTACTACTGTGTACTAAATTTAGTACAATTTGAATTGTGGGTGGAGAAATAGAGTTGGAATTATGAAACATGGATTTAGGTTCACTGTGGGGTGAAGTATTGGGTTAAGTAGGAAGTTTTGGAAATTCGTACTAATGTGTACTAAATTTAGTACAATTTGAATTGTGGTTGAACGGATAGAGTTGGAATCCTGAAATTTGAAATTATTGTGGGGGTGTTGGGTCGGGGTATGCAGCAAGTTTGGATGGATGATGGAGGAGGGTCCTTATGGAAATAATTAATTAAAAATTTAATTAATTAAACATTTTTATTTTTATGTCATTTTATGTTTTTAATCAATTTTTGATCGGAATTTTTAAATTTTCGAACAATTTTATGAGTTTGAAAGAAAAAGTTTTAAAAGGTGCCCCCTCTCCCCTACAAATATATTTAATTATTATTGTTTTTTAAATTATTATTTCAGTTTTTTCTATAATTTGTATAGGCGTGGATTTAAAAAAAAAATCAGAACTTTTACAAATTATTTTATATTCGTGGAATAAAAAAAATCAGAACTTTTACAAATACTTTTTATATTCGTGAAATTTTTAAATATTTTATTTCAATATTTTCATAGGCGAAGATTTTTTTTTAATTTTTTTTTTTTAATTTTCAGGCTTTTTTAAATTGTTTTTAAAAATATTTTTATGGGTGTAAATTTTTTTTAATATTTTTTTTTTTTTTTCAAATTATTTATATAGTTCTGCATTTTTTTTAATAATTTCTTAAAAATTGCTTAAAAGCAAAAAAAAAAAAAAAAAAAATACTAAATACAGTGTTGCTCTAATACAATGTCTACGTGATCAATTTCCTTCCCAGTATTTGTTTTTGTTATATATTCCATATGTTTTCATCATAAAACAGCTGTGTATGTTTATCGTTGTCGATTTCTTTTTACATGAATCAGCTGATTAATTGCATTTCAGCTGTTCCTATTCAACACCGTGGTGGCGTGGGGAATGATCAAAAACACTGTGTTTTTACTTTAAATATGTTGCTATTTTGACATTTCATTTATTTGATTTTATTAATATTAGTTACACTATATTGACATTTCATTTATTTCATTTTATTAATATTTATCTAATTGTTAGAGGTACGATTTTTAATACATTAATACACTACAATTGTCAATTAATCCAATTATTCCATTGTAATCTCTACCCTCTGACAATAAACAGCTGTTGTGCTGTGCTGCTTTTGTTTTGTTATTATTTCTTCTCTCTCACCCGTTTTCTCCTTCTCCATCACAATGTTTCAGTTTTGTTGTAAGATTAGTTGAGATCCATTAATTTGCGAATGGTTTCGTCATCATTGCTGTTGTAAAAATTATTTTTGTTTGTGTTCTATTTATATTTGTTAATAATAACAACAATATCGTTGATATTGTTGCTGTGCCAACTCTCCCCACCTAACTCTCTCATAGCTTTGTTATTCTTATTAGTCATAACATCTCTTGTTCTCATTCTCTCACCAATAAAAGTCATATGTTAGGCCGTAGCAATTGTGTCACACTTTGGCGCCAGGTTTATTTTGTTTTCTTGTCATAAAAATAATTCCAATTGGATTTGCTGTTATGGTTTTTGTGTTGTGAACTAAAACCACCATGTGTGTCAATTCTATAAATACCTATAAATTGTTAATATTTAATGGCGAGGAGGGTGGTTATGATGTTGTAAATCAGGTGCGGGCTCGGAAATTCTCAAATAAAAAAAAAATCAACAATCATAAACAGGAGCACCAAATTCCGAGTCGATTTAAAAAAAATTCTACATTTTATATAGATAAATTTTAAAAAAATTGGAAAAATATGTGCCTTGAATATTTTAGTCAAATTATTAAAAGAAATATTTGACGACTATTTAAAGCTAATTTTTTAAAAATTTGTTCCCCTTTTATTGATCATACCCCGATCAAAAATAAGATCCTCACTACCATGTGTGTGTGTTTTTGCTGTGCTCTTAACTGTCACACTCTCGCCTCATTGCTTGTATAAATATGGAATCACAAATAACACCAAAAAACAGCTGTTGTCGCCAGAAAATGTTATCTTTTATTTCATTTTTAATGAAAACAATAGTTTGTGGTGTGTTTGTTTTTTATATTTTTTTTTTTTATAAAAAGCAGCTGTTTTTAATTGTATTTTAAAAATAATAATCTATGCACAATCTGCATTAACACAATTTTTTTGTTTGGTTGTTTGTTTCTATATTTGTCACTTTGAATTTGAATCACCAGCAGCTGATATTTTTGTTGTTGTTTCTTTTGTGTGTGTGACAGAGAGTGTGGGAGAATGAGTGTTAATGCCTAATAACGGATAAACGGTGCATCTTTATTTCAACGTATGTCGTTGTCAAGTGATAAAAACAGCTGTTGGCTTATGATTCACTTTAAAGTGAAAGATTAATAATTTTAATATTAAATTAGTTTTATTGACAACAATACCAACAAAGCACCACCTTCTATGCTCTATTCAGTACGCTGTGCCAAATTTCGTGCAAACCGAAATATATTTAGGGACTTTAGTGCACTATTTACCTTAAATCGGACGAAAATATATATGGGAGCTATATCGATTTTGGTTTCTTTGTTGTGGTTTCTGTTTCATTCTTTGTGTGTGTAAACGTGTTTTTTTTTTAGTTTTTTGCACCCACCACTTGATTGTGCATTGTTGTTGATTTTTTTTTTACTATGTCAATTCATTCATTCATCCATTCATTAGAAAACGACAACAACAACTAATTCCAAAACCTAGTTTTCTGCTACTACTACGATAACTATTGTTGCTGAATGACTGAGTGACTGCCTGACTTACTGTATTTTACAATACATAGACTGCAAGAACAACAACAACACCGACAACTATTCGCCATTCCATAAAGTAGACCACCGTTTGTTTGGTCGTCATCCGTTCGTTCATACATTGGTTCGGTCGGTTGGTCGGTCGGTAACCTCTTATTACTTTTTCCTTATAAGGCCCGGCCCGGCCATTGGTCGGTCGGCTGGTCGCATTAACCGGCATTTTTGTAACTGATATTTGCCATGTTTAAAAATAGACAAAACCAAACAAGACCAGCCACAACAAACTTGACGGAAAAAAGTAATAATAATGCAGTCTTGAAAAAAAAACAACAACAACAACTAAAACAATAATTAAATCCGGCCAGACAACATTCTTGTGCGCGAATATAATAACAATAAAAAAAACTAAATATTTTTGTTGTTGTTGTTTTTTTTTTTTAATTTTAACTGTCTACATGGTGATCTACTCTCTTAACGTTTCCTCCTCTTTATTCCGGCCTTTTGATTAACGATATGGACATCTATTTTTTGCAATATTTAACTGACAAAAAAACTGAAAAAATTTTTGTTATTTTTTTCTATAACAAATTTAAAACTGTAAAATTAAATGAATATACCTAATGTAAAAAGTTGTAAAATTAATTTTTTTTTTGCAAAATTTCTAGAAATTTGCATTATTTACTAGAAAACTAGTTCGTCCTAACGTTTTATTAATTTCACTCTTTACAAAAAACAAATCATTCAGTAAAAAATATTTACAATACACGTTTTTTTACGGAAAAGTAAACGAACAGACCTAATGAATACAACTTACAAAGATTTTTTTTCAAAATTAAACGAACAGACCTAATAAAATCTTATTTTTTCGTACTGAAAATTCAGGATTTTGTTAATAACATTCGTGTGAAAATTTGAAATGACACGAACAGACCTAATGTAAAAATTGCAAAAAATGTGTTTAATTTTTTTAAATATAATTTGACCTAATGTAAAATGTTTAAAAATTTTAATTTAATTTTTTTCACAATTCAACGAACAGACCTAATAAGATTTGTTTCTTACTATAAGACTTTTAAACCAATAATACCACACCTAATGCTAATGTACCCGTATATGTAACGAACAGACCTAATGTAAAAAATTGCAAAAAAATATTTCTTTTTTTTTAATATAACTAGAACTAATGTAAAAGTTTTAAAAGTTTTAATTTGATTTATCCGGCAATGTGTTGCTCACCCAGACCTAATGTAAAAAAATGGAAAAAGTGTTTAATTGTTTAACCGATTTTTTTTTTGACCCAATGCTAACATTTTTACAAAGTTTTCATATAATTTTTAAAACTTACAAGCTCACCCGATACAAACTTCCCGACTGTTGAATAATATTTTGAAAATAATTAGAGTTACATAGAATGACTTGAATTCTTTTAAAACAGCGCCATCTATCATTTGTACCCATAACTCTCTGTCTTCTCTTCTCTCTTTCATTCATAATTCATTTTTCTTTACTTTTAATTAATTCTTACCACAATTTATGTAATATAATCTCTTGTAGGCAAAAAAAATATCTTCAAAATGATTGTATGTATCACTGTTTGTGTGTGTGTGTTGGTATGCAATATTCAAATTGAAAAAGAAACCAGAACAACGACGCGCCATTTATAGCGCAAAAGGCATGCAGCAACATGATGCTGCTGTCCATTTGACAAACAAAATTGCAACAGAATGGGGGGCTCTCTCTGTATAAGTATGTACTCTCACACACGGTACAGCACAGCTGTGTTTTTTTATGAGTGATCTACTTTGTTGACAATTTTTTGTTTGACATTTAGGCGGTAATGGATTTTTGTTGTTGCTTTTTTTTCTTGAATGAATCTGACGAAACAACGATTACTGTCATTTTATAAAACCATGTGGTAACTCTTTAATTATTTATCAACAACAACAATAAGAAAACTACGAAAACGCAACAAAAGAAAACCTCCACACACACATCGTCATATCCCTTCTCCATGATGTTTCATGTTCTCATTTCGAAAAAAAAAAAACATTAAATGAAAACACACCATCCATCGTGCACATACATACTTTCATGGCTGTTGACAGCCCAGTTGTCGCAGTATGGCGCGCAATGGTTTTTCTGTGTGATGTGTAGTTGTTATAATGGGGGGTAATGTAGTAGTAGTAGTGTAAACAACAAATAAACAAACAACCCAGCCAGCACAGCTGCTTTGCGTATTTCATTGTTCTCCTCCTCGTCAACTCCTCTGGCATTGTTTGTTTTCCTTTCATGTCCATTTCGTAGACTTGTGGCCATGTTCTATACATCATTCATTTTAACCTTAAAAAAAGTATTGGAATATAAAAATATAAAGGAAATAAAGAGAAGGAGATGGAATTATGGGGGAGATTAGTGGGGTGTAAGTTTTTTGCATTTTTGGAATTTATTGGAAGAATGTAATGTAGTGGGCCTCTCTGGAAATTAAATTTGTTTCTTACTCTCTTCAATGCACACCGCCACCTTTTCGTTTCTGCTCTCTTTGTGTTATTTTTATTTTGCAGTGGAATACTATTTGGTTGCTGACAGCAAGTGTTTGCGTGCGTTTGTAACATTTTGTAAATAAAGCCGCAAACATAATTTTCTTCAGAGTTCGAAGGAGTAATAGAGATGTCTATATTCCTGTCACATTTACTCTCTTCATTTCCGCTTCGTTCGTTTTAGGCGCGGCGTCGTGTACAAGAAACAACAAAACAAAAAAACATGTGTTTTTCTCTCCATTTCCATTTATTCCCATTGCAGCTGTTTGTGGAATGACAGTGAAATGAAACAAAAATGTTGACGAATACGGCGAAAATGTTAGGACGCCGTCGCCGCCAAACAACATTTCGAGAAGAGAGTACTATATTCTCTCACAAATGGACGCCGTCATTGCCTGCCCATGCTGCCGCCGCCATTCATTCACATACCAAAAAAGTACAGTCATCACAAAAACATATGGAGAAGCAAATTGTTTTGTTTGTTGTGAGAAAGAGGAATGAGAAAAAACAAAACAAAAGCCGCTAAAAACATATGATTCAGCTGTGGCCAGCAAAGTGACGCGCCGGTGACGGCCATACACACACACACTCACTCATACATTTTAACGTAGAATTATTGCAAGAGAATGAAGCAAAAAAACTGAAAGTACTAAAAAACAAAATACGTTTGGTTTTGTTTTGATTGTATACTTGCTCTGCTTGCTTGTTCGTTTGTTCTTCTACTTGAGTATTATAAATAAAAATTCCAATATCTTGTTGTTGTGTTTGCTGCTGCTGTTGATTGTTTTTGTTGTGGAGACCAAAAACAACTGGCTGGCTGTTCTGGCTACATTGTTGCAGTACAATTGTTGTTGAGCTGTTTTTTTGTTAATTAAGATATTTTGTAAACAGTTATAATGCCACACAGATACAGTTTTTATTTACATATGCAGCTGTTTTTCATTTGGAATATGTATTTACACACACGCTCAGTTTTGAATATTTGCAAAATGATAAAAAAATCGAGGAATAATAGTTTTTGAATGGTGGGGGTACAACTTGGTTCACTTAAAGGTGTTGTTTGCTAGTTCGCTGGGGTTCCACTTTGACCTAACATGACCTTTGTTTGCATTTTTTTTCCACAGTCAATTTGTTTTTTTTTTTCGGCCCTGCCATTACATGGGTTTTTTCCATATTTGTTCTACTTTTCATTTCGTTTTTCTATCATAGTTTCTTAATTTAAATAAATCTGGGATTAAGGTTCCGGAATTTCCAAGAGATTTACTGATTTTGTATATTGTTTTTATATTAGTCCATGTTTTACTTGATCATATGATAATCATTCCCGCCTTTTTTTATTAAAAATTGACAATTTGTTGTGATGTCTCTAGAAGAGAGAGAGATTGCAAGGCACTATTTTAAACGGAAATTGTTAAGCAACACATGGCTGTTAATTGGCGTTAGAATTGCTTATTGAAGGATATCATTTTTTATGCTAACTCCTCTGTGTTAAGATTTGCAAATTCATATTTTTCCTGTTTTACTTAGCCATATGCAATCACTTCCCGCCTTTTTAATCACTGACAAATTGTTGTGATTTCTCTCTTGATGATCCAATAAGTCAGTAGTCACACGGGCAAATTTTGTGGTAAAGTAAATTGAGTTTATGGGCGAAAGAGGTGAGTGGAATAAAAGGGGGTACATACATACTTGTACTCCGCAATTCTCTTTTGTTTCGTTATTCGTTGTAAACAACTGAAGTTGGCTGCAGAAAACTTTTGCATTTTCTTTCATTTTATTTTTTCTATCGGCAAACATCAAGGCAGTTATTATAATTAAAACCTTTTGCGAGAAAAAAACTACATAACAGATCTTCATTCTACGGCTATAGCTTCTTCGAGTAATTCAAAACTTCTTTTTATAATTGTTTTTTTCTTTTAATTCCATTTTTTAATTTTCATGAACAATGGTCAAACGAGAAAATGAGTGTGTGGAAGAATAAGAAAATTCATAAATTTAATGCAAGGGTTATTTGCGTGTCTAAACAACACTGCAATTTTTAAAGAAATTGAGAAGAAAATTTGTCATGAAATTTTGCACGTGTGACTACTGACTAACAAATGACAAGCAACACATGTGTCTCTTAATTGATGGAGAATTTCATTCTTATTCTCCCACTATTATAAGTTTTCAATATACATATATTTCGTTTTGTTGTTAGTCCTTTTTTAGTCCTCCTCTTTATTAATATTTCACATTTACACAAGTCTTACTTGCCCACAGCGTGACCGTTGTGCCACTAAAGTGGCAATTTTGCCACTTTTTTTCGCCTTTGCTACTTTTGTGATACTTTTTCATTTTGATACAAAATGTGCCACTTTTTGAATTTTTGTGAAACTTTTTGTTACTTTGTGCCACTTTTTTAAAAAAGTACATAAATTAAAGCGATTTTTCATAAAACATAATGATTTGTTTTGTAATATTGTATCAGACGGAGCGATTTTAACTAGGTTGCGTTTTTTAACAGACTTAGCAATTTTTAACTAGGGTTCAGTTTGTAACAGACGGAGCGATTTTTATTTTTATTATTAGGTCGCATTCGCATTTGTGTGTTGGTATGTTCCCGTACTGCAAGAATCTACTAGATTTTACTATTTTTCGATAACATAAAGGAAAATTCGTTATCGTAGTAAAAAGTAGTAGATTGTTGCAGTACGGGAGCAGACCATGTGTGTTTCGGTTTGTAGAATTTTCGATTGCTATTTTTGAATAACAGCCTGTTTTTGTAAAATTCCAAACGAACGAATTCGAGTGACTTACGACCAAACTCCATGGTTTTGAAAAATATGTCATTTATAAACGTAAATAAAGGTTTGGTCGTAAGTCACTCGAATTCGTTCGTTTGGAATTTTACAAAAACAGGCTATAAGTAGTTAAAAAATAAATGTTATTCAATAACAATATATTGGCTGTTCCCTTGCTGCAAGAATCTACTGCTTTTTACTACGATAACGAATTTTCCTTTATGATATCGAAAAAAAATAGTAAAATCCAGTAGATTCTTGCAGTACGGGAACAGACCAATAGTATATACCGCTTATATATTGTAAGAATATGTGATTTTATTTAGTTTTTTTTCAGTTTACTGTATATTAAAATACACATAAATGAATTATTTGTAATGTTTTATACATGGTACAATTATAAAAGGTAACAGCAAATCCCAGCTGATTTGATTCCAACGTAATACTAGTGTCAATATGAATTTGACAAATTATGTTTTAAAAAATCACACAATAGGAAAATTGGGAACGCATACAATTTGAATTTGTTCTTTATTAAATGTGCTCATGTATTCAATTTACTCAATCTGCCTGATGGGAAAGTTTGAGGAAGCAAATCTTTCTTCAAGGAATAACTCGCTATTACCAGCATTTTCATATGTGTTACACATATATATGGCAATGAAAGACATATTATAGGAAAGATGTGGAAGCGATAGAAATATAAAGTTGAACGATTTTCATTCATGTTTTTCAATTTTTATTTTGAGGATTCGAAATTTTTTCATTTTCAAAATAAAAATAATTTCATGAAAATTTGTTTGTTTACATTTTTCTGTCAAATGAGTTGACACTAGTAGAACTTACAACAACAAATTTCCATGTGGTTGTTGTATCGTTTTTTGTACAACAACACTTGCTGTTACCTTCTATTATTATACCATGTGTTTTATATAGTTTTTTATTAAATAAAAAGCAAAAAAAGTGTGCCACTTTTTGTGACACTTTTTCAGAAGTTATGTGCTACTTTTTTTAAAAAATGATACTTTTTGTGATACTTTTTGAAAATTTTCAGCGGTCACGCTGCTTGCCCATATGATAACAACTTCCCGCCTTTTAGGGAGGCAGTCATTAGGTGTGTCTGGTTACCCTAAAGTTTGTAACAATTGTTACAAATTGTTACTGGAAGTCGTCTGTTAACCCAAAAGTTCTGCAAAAGAGAGCGGTTGGAGAGAGAAATTTTGACAGTTCTTTCAGTGAGAGTTTGCAAATTCTTGCTGGAAAAATTTCTTCTTGCAATCTCTTGCAACTCTTCTTCTTCTCATACATCGACATTCAATCAGATGTTTTCTATTGTTTGTTTATTTATTTTTGTGCTTTCAATTTGAAAATAATTTTTTTTGGAATTAGCAAGACTAATTGTTTTTGTTTTTGTTAAACTGGTTGTGTTTTCTTTCTTTTAATTCTTTATAATGGCGGACAAATTGGTTTGTTTTGACAAATCAGCTGATTAGTTGCAAGCTTCTGCAGGGATGCCGTCTGTTTACTTTTCGCATTTTTCTTGCAAAAGAGAATAAAACTACCTTACTCTCTCAGAAAGAAGTTACTGGACAATTCCTGCAGGGAAAGTAACCAGACACACCTATTGACAACAAAAGAGAGAGAGAGACTTGCATCAACTTTCAATTGACAAGCACAACATGATTGCCAAGTGGCGGGGGAAGAACTGCAAGGATTATTTTTTCAAGGATTTATTATTTAAATTGTCTGTTTTATATAGCTATTTCTCTTTTAGTAGTAATATTTATATATTTTTAAATTTATTTCTTATTTAATCAAGTCTTGAGCACTTTCCGCCTTTTATATTTGTTTACAAATTGTTTTAGGAATTGGCTTGAAAGAGAGAGAGAGACTTGAATTGCATACTTCACGTAGAAATGACAAACAAAACATGATTGCCAATTGGCGGGAGAAATTCTTATTGGACAATTGAAATTGTAAGAAAGAGCGAAGGAGAGACTTTCGTTATAATTGACAAGCAAGGCATGTCATGAATCTTCTTCTTATGATTAATCATTTAATATATTATCCCACCTTTAAGTCGATAAAATTAAAAGGACAAATTAAAGAATATAAATTCAAAGCAATAAATATATTTATTGGTAATAAAGAGTAAATTTCTTATTAAAAGGAATTTCTTTGTGTTGTAAAATGCATTGAAAGTGAGATGGATGATAGATCACTTTAGAGAGAATAATGATGTCTCTTATCAAAAGGAAAGAAGTCAGTGAAACAAACAGCTGTTTTAAAAGAACTCGGCGAAGGAATACAAATAAATTTAATTTTAATATTTTTATCTTCTAATTAATTAGAACGTGGAACAGAGGTGGAATTTCTTCATGCATTCTCGAAGGTTATCAAGTTGATTTTAATGTGATATCCTGTGAATGAAATTTATGTCTGATCTTATTTGTGAATACAAATATTTTTTATATTATTTTTATTGATTTGAAAAACTAACCACAATTGTTATTTTCTCCTTCTCTTTTAGGCCGCTATCCTACAACAAACTTCCCAATATATTTGCGAATTGGAAAATCAAAAAACACAATTATTGGCACAAAATAGCCAACTGAAACGACAGTTGGGACAACATGAAGCAACAGGTGGTGGCGGCGGGGGTGGTAACAATACCGGCAGTCAGGACAATACAACAACCACCGCAGAGAATAACTCCAATATTGCCATTAAGAAACGTAAACTAACCGATAATGTTGCAAATGTGGCACAAACAATAAGCGATTCATCCGACGAGGGTTTGGGTTCAATGTCACCCGAACCAATGACACTATTAAATGCTGCTGCCGCTGGTGGTGGCAGCAGTGCAGCTGTTGCAGCTGCTGCTAATGCCGCCGCCAATGCTGCCAATACAAAAGCTCAAATCCTTTTGGCTCAAAATATCAAAGAGTTGACGGAATTGAAGGATCAGCTATTTAAGGAACGACGTCTGCGTACAATGTTGGAGGAGGAGCTACAAATGATTAAGCGACAGCTATATTCAGTGGCAACAGCGCCGCAACCCACGGCCGTTGTTGAGGCCGACGAGACAGACGGTACCGCCACCACCACCCACACCTACATTCCCCGCGAAGTTATTGAACACACTGGTAATTTGTTGCGCGGTGATGACTGTGAAGAATTTTCATATGTAGAAATCGATGAGCTGACGGGTCAACAACAAGTTGTTGTCTGCTCCAGCATTGAGGAGTTGGATAGCGAAACAGCTGCCGCCGAAATCATAACCGAGGATCATGTCCACGAAGAGGTGGTGTTGTCATCATCATCCACCGAATCGGAGCAAGAAGTTGCTGTCAATGCCATAGCCAAAGTTTATGCCGAAGGTAATACACCAACTCCCGCCATGTTACAGCCAATTTTACAGGCCGCCATTAAAGCAACACCCAAAGTGGAGGTGGAACGTATATCGGATGCTGCTTTGAAAAAGGTGAAGACGGAAAAAATCGAACAGACCAGCGGTTTGACACGTTCACGGCAAAATCTCGAGACAATTGTGGAGGCAATACGCCATTTGGAAGGCGATCACCTCTTCACCGACAGCAATGGTGAACAGCACAAAGTTGTGGTACAAACACAGTCCGTGCGAGGAGCAGCCGGACAAGAAGTTCCTTTGGCGTTGACAACCAAACAGCATGTTGTGGCCCAGCGTAAAACCTTGGCCGAGCTGAGACCGTTTCTACAACTGAAGGGCGGTAGTAAGATTTTGACGATTGGTGGTGCTGGTGGCAGTACTGCTTTGACGCTGACAAAAACCACTGTTCCCAGTAAATTGGCCAGCAGCAGTACAACAACAGTAGGGGGCGGCAGTAGTAGTAGTGCCGGTAGTACGGTGGCCTCACACAATGTAACACCCACCGCCATCTTTAAAGTTCAGACAAATTCATCGAATGCCGCAGGCGGCACCACAACCATAACACATGGCTGTGCCACCACATCAACAACAAGCGGTGGAACGGGATCCATAAGCACCACAGCACTGAAACAATGTCGGCCAGGTGTTATTGTGGCAAAGAAACTGTCTTGATTTCGCGGCCAACAGCAAAGGAAGAGTGCTGCTGTCGCAGACGGAGAAGAAGAATATGAAAATACCGAGGAGGATAAAGAAGAAGAGCAACAACAACAAGGAATTCAGTTAAACGCATTGCAAATGAAGAAGAAAAATAGCAAAAATCCAGATTTAGTTACGGAATTCCCCAAAATGAGGATGATGATGGTAGTGGACAAACACACAACTACCACCACCACCCCCCTAGATATTTTGAATGTTAATGAAAATGAGAATTTAACTGCAAGTGGAATTAATAATCAACATGATGACGATGATGATGGTGATGATGAAGAGGAGAATGGTCAAGAGGAGAATAGTGATGGTGATGACGAAAACCATCACCAAGAACAACAAGTCATGTATAAAATAGATGAAATGTTTGAAGAAATCTTAATTGAATCGGATGAGGTAGTAGATGTAACAACAACAACCGAAGATGTTGACTCCTCGAATTGTCCTCTTTTGGAAATAACATCAGCAGCAGCGTCCTCCTCCTCCTCATCAACACCATCATCATCATCACCGTCAACACCGTCTTCATTAGCCACTGCTAATACTGTTAATCAGGATAATGATGAAATACCATTAAAATCGAATAATTTCAATAATTCTAATACTGCTAATTGTATGAATCATACAATGCCAACAAAAACAACAACACTTTCTTCAGATGCATCCACAAATCCTAGCAACAACAACTGCAACACCAACAGTAACAGTAATCTAATGATGATGAAAATGTTAAAGAAAACAACCAATAACAAAAATAATAAACCTAATAATAATAATACAATACCATGTATTTTGAAAACAACAACCACTACTCCTTTAAAAACTAAATATTATATGAGTAATTCTAGTAGCTATAATAATATTAATAATAAGTTGTTTAATAATAATTATGCTAGTTTTAAAAATAATTCTAATTATAATATAAATAATAATAAAATTAATATTAATATTAATAACAATAAAAATATTAATAATTTTAAGTTTAGTATTAATAAAAATGTACATTTTTTAAATAATACTAAGATTGAAAAAACAAAAAATAACAACAACAAAACCTATAGTAATAAATTTACAACAAACCCCAATTCTATTATTGCAACAAAACACAACAACAACATGATGATGAAAGCAAATCCAAATAATTCAGACACAATTATAAATACCAGAAAAACAGCAACCACAAAAATTGATCCCAAAAACAACCAGAATGTTTCTTAAAACAAAGAATCAAGAAAAAATGGGAACCAACCACCATTTTTTTAAATTTTTTGAAAATTCCATTCTATGTGAATTATATATTTGCTGTAGAAATTTAAATTTCTTTTTAAAATTTCCAATATTTTTTTCATTTTTGTCTTATGAGGTTTTTTTAATTATAAATACAATTTTGTTATACTATTATTTATTACATTTTTTTTTAAATATGAAATTCAAAATAAAACTCCATTATTTTCGTCACGTTTTCGAAATTTCCCCACAAAACACACACGATTTTTTTTGTATTATGGGATGTTCATATTTTTTAGATTTAATATTTTTGAAAAAATATGCCTTATGGGAGTTCCACCTTCACCACACTGTCCTTACAGAGTATTATGTTTTTGGCCATATGTTTGTAACAGGGAGATAGATCCATGGTTCCTTTTGAGAATATGCATAGCATCACTTTCTGAGTCAATTTATGTATGGCCGTCTGTCCTCGCCTCTGATCTGATTGTCCAGTTTAAATTGTAAAAAAAGGTCGCATTTATTATTCGAATGATATGAATTTTGGCAAAGCTTATTTATTTGGTGAACATCGGTTCAGATTTAGATATAGGTCCCATATATATTTTCGTCCGATTTAATGTAATTGATGCACCAATGTCCCTATATATCTTTCGATTTGCATGAAATTTGGCATAGCGTACTGAATTAAGTCTAGTATGATGAGTGGTGAGTTTTGGGAAAATTGGTTCAGATTTAGATATAGCTCTCATATATATCTTTTTCGTCCGATTTAATGTAAATGTCGCACCAAAGTCCCTATAAATCGTTCGATTTGCATGAAATTTGGCATTGTTTACTGATATAAGTCTGGAATGATGTGTGTTGAGTTTGGTGAAAATCGGTTCAGATTTAGATAGAGTTCCCATATATATGGTCGTCCGATTTAATGTAAATGGTGTACCAAAGTCCCTACATATCTTTCGACTTTCATGAAATTTGGCACAGCGTACTGAATTCAGTCTAGTATGCTGAGAGGTTAATTTCGGGAAAATTTGTCCAGTTTTAGATATATCTCCCGTATACAACTTTCGATTCGCATGAAATTTGGCACAGCGTACCGTATTCACTCTAGAATGATGTGTGTTGAGTTTGGTGAAAATCGGTTCAGATTTAGATATAGCTCCCATATATATTTTCGTTCGATTTTATGAAAATATAGGACACCAAAATTTTTTGCAATTTGAACTCTTCATTCTCTTCAAAATATTGAATAAAAAATGTGGTAAAAACATTACGATGTAAAAAGTTCACGTGGGATACTTCTGTTTGCATAGGTCTATATATTTGTATGTCTTCAAAATGTTTAATAACTTAGCGGGGTAGTTATACCATAGAGTGTCTTCACTTTCGAACTTGAGATACGTTTAAAAGGACTCCTTTTTACAGTTATTGTGCGCAACAGTCATGACGCACAGAGATTTCGAAATCGACTACAAGCTGGCAGGAATCACCAGCTTACGTATCCACAAAGGCGCTTGGGATTTAGAAATTATATTACTATGTGTGGTGGACCGATAGTATCCACTTTCAAAACCGATATAAGTTCAAAAGGACTCCTGTCTCGGTGCAAAAAGAGTTTATTAAAACGAGTACAAACTGATGTCGGAAATCGAATTGGTCCCCCAGTGTTTTTGTAATGAGTTCCCAAACTCACTAGGAACTATACTGTACTATAGCGAATGATGTTTGAAAGTGAGGAATATATGGGATATACTAAAAAACGTGGATCAATCAGCCTTATTCTGGATATTCGCTGGGAGATATCTCGCATATAAAAAATTTTTCGCTTTCACATTCTCGCCTTATTCTGAATGAATAGGGAGACGCAAAAAATGCGAGATGCAGATTCGAGTTTTCGAAAATGGTGGTTGAAAAAAAGATTCGTGTTGCCATATCGTAAATTAAGTTGCGCTGTGTGTGGCCATATTGTAATTTAAGTTGCAATGTGTGTTGCCCCATTGTAATTTAATTGTGTAATATTTTTCAATATATTATTTATTGATTTTTGTTATTAAAAATTGTTACTTTTTATTGTTATTTAAACTTTATAGCAATACAAATGTGAAATATCAAGAATCCGCCGTATAAATGCTTTGTAATTAAAAGAAAATAAATTAAAGTTTGAAAATATGGCAACCTACAATATGGCATGTGAAACAGCTGTTCATTGTTTTGATGCAATTTGTTGCAACAACTACAATAGATTACAAATAAAAGAACATTTTTTTATGATGGCAAAAACACAACGAATAATAGGAAGAAATCTGCGATTTAATTAATTAATTCACAGTTTATTATTTCACTACATAATTGTGTGCATTTTTATTTAATTTTGATATTTTATCTCCCCAAATTCTTAAAGTGGTCAGTTATGTTATGATTTGCTGCTACTCCTTTATTTGTTCCTTCAAATCATGCACACGATAATTTTGAAAAAAAAAAAAATATTTTTTGTTCTTTCATAATTTTTATATCAGTTTTTCACTCTTAAGCGGCTCATCAGGCAAATTTGGTTTTTCCATAATTTTTAAAATGTTTTTCTTGAGAGACAGATCCTCACACAAATGTCTGTATTTCGCCTCCAAAATGCATCAAACTCGACTTAAATATTCCTTATTACCTTCATACATTCTTTGGCAGCATGCATCGTTATCAATAGGATTTCCAATGGCATTTTATTGGCTGTTTTCCAGTTAAAAATTTGCTTACTATCATTTATAATATTCTAAATCGTCATAGAATAAGTATTGTGTAAATATTTTTCATAAAAATAGTTATTACATATGTTTTTGTAGTCAACTCCCCTTAAATTTATTAGCGAAAAATTTCGCACAAAATTTCATCTCATCTGTAATTCAGAATACCTAATTTTTCGCCAAAGCGGATTTTTTCGCTTTCGAACTTCATTCAGAATAAGGCGAAAGCGAGAATGCGAAAAAATTCACTGGAAAATGTTGTTCAGAATAAGGCGAAGGGAAAGAGCGAGTAAATTCACATGGAATTGACATCTAGAATAAGGCTGTATATTTAAATGTTTGTTGTTATAACCTACACAACTATGTTGTCAAGATATTATGGCTTTGTGCAGCCCCAAGAGTTTGTAACGCAGCGAAATATTGGTTCTAGACCCACCTTTAAGTATACCGATCGTCATATCTCGACTACCTGAGTCGATCTTGACATGACGGACACACGTCCGTCCGCCTGTCCATTATAATTTGTGAACACGATACAGGTCACAGTTATGGACCAAACTTCACGACATTTTGCATGTAGGATGGGTTTTGGCCTATGAAGGACCCTTATTGTTGTTGGTACCAAATACTTAATTTGTTTTCTTGTCGCGAACATTGCGAAATTTTACCACATGGAAGAAGAATAAGCATGTCAGTTTTGATAAAGATCGGATCCTGACTTTTTTGTGAAAAATTACAAAATTTGTATTTTACGCCGTAGATATTTACAAGTGATTACGTATTCAGATATTATTTAGTAATCCATTACCACACTAGAGGTCGGAAATATAGCGCTGATCGCTTTGAAATGTTCCCTGAGGTTCCAGTTATGGTCGAGGACAACGCCTATAATTTTCGGTGATGATCAGATAAAAATTTTGACATGAAGTGGACCGAAAACTTTTTGCTGTTATTTCGAGTCGATCTATAGGGCACAGTTATAAGCCGAACATCACAACACAATTCATGGTGGAGGGAATCTGTACAAGGAATTAGAAGGGCTGTACTGCAAATTAGTAATATTCGGAAAATATGTATGTAAGGAAGAGGTGCTGTTGACCTCTAATCGGCCAAGGGGGGGTGCAAATATCACGAAATATTGCCCAGGCTCGGAATAAACATCCATAGAAAATTAAAGTTCCGTGTTGGTTGTGTAGGGTATCGTATGGTCGGCCCCGTCTGACTATACTGCGATATGATACCACTCTTGGGGTTAGCTTGAAAAGACTTGGAGTTATTATTTTGCAAGGACTTTGTCTTAATACCAAGTTGAGGTAGATAGCTTAACTGCAGACAATTCGGTTGGAAAATGTAACTCAAATATTATATGAGGCCTAACCTCAAATGAGAACAAATTTAATCGAACTTCGAAATTGACTTTGTAAGAAAATAAATGATATTTCTAAGCAAAATTTTAGTTTGGAAAATGTGGCTAAAATTTATAAACTTTCGAAAAGGAAAGGTAACGTTAAAACGTGTCCACCGTCCTCAAATTACCAAAATATTGTGGATTGGCAACCCGTTATGTGAGGCTACCCTGAAGCGAGGGCAAATGTTGATATTTTTGCTGGGTAGACGTAATGAGAACCCAAAAAACTCCCCAAGATACCAAAATTTTTGCAGGTACCGTTTTTTGGATCCTACTTTTTTGTTTTCATTGGGTAGGCAAGTAGATGACAATGTTCGGAAAATACTTGGGTATGGAAGATATACAAAAATAAATGAAGGAGAAATTATAACCAGCCGATAATCATTTAGCATATGCTTTCACTGGCAGATTTGACATTCGCATAAAGAATGTTGATCGATCGCATTCACCTCTTTCTCATCCGCATATAAACAGCAATAGTCCACTGTATTGATGATATCCCAATTGGATGTAAGCGACTTGATACTGCAGTGACCCTAGTAACAGCAATGACATAGTTCTTCTATGTCGTTAAAATTTCTTCTACATGAATTTTGGAGACTGCTGCACCCAGACTCTTTTGGACTTTGCCAATGGGTGGTCTTACGGATTCCTACTTTGCATCATCAGAGTAATATAGCCTAGGCCATAAGCGTAGATTTACAAAGAAAATTTTTTCGATCGTCTCTACTCACCTCTGCGTCATCCTCAGTAGCCCACTTCATTGATATCCCAATTAGATGTGATAGACCTAATTGTGCAGTGACAATATGTTATGAGTTCGATCAGTTGTTTTTTTTTATAGTGATATCAGTTAGTTTGGATCTATGTCCTGAAAATGTTGGTCAGATTGATTTTAAAGTTTTTCTCGGAGGTTATCAAACCAACCCAGTTTTAGTTTTCTGGTAGTATATCTTGGAGACTACCAATGTCATGGACAATAGGTGGTCTCGCAGATTCCTCAAAAGCCAGTAGTCCCCTCCATTGATATCCCATTTGGATGTAAGAGACCACCTAATCCCAATCCTACAGTGACCAACTATTATTGGTGGTAGTTCTATGTCGTGAAAATTCCAGCCTTCTGCAATCAGGCTACTCAAACCATCTTGCGAACTTTGCCAATTTATGGTCTTGCAGATTTTTCAATCTGTAGACCTGATCGATCTTTGTGGTCCACATTGCTTTTCGAACTGCTGTTTTGTATTTCAATAAATTGTAGGAGGTTATAGAAAAAACAAGGAAAAAACGTAATGAGCGGAAAATACAAATATTTTTGTTTTAATTTTGTTAATGTTTTTCGATTTCCCATAAATTAAATCTTCAATATTTACAAAAAGCAATAACAGTACTTGATGGAAAAAAGAAACTAAACTCCTTCTAAAATATATAAATAATCTTTTGTTTTTTTAGCAACAACAATATACCAAGCAACCAACCAACCAATAACAACAAAAAGTACAAAACTTAATAAAAAAAAGAAAATAGTAAAAAAAAGAAAACGGAATACAACAATTAAATATTATAAACAGAATTCAATAATTTAATAAAAATGCTAATAAAAAAGTTTATAATTTATAAATAATTTTCAAAAAATCGCAATTTAAAAAATAAAAAGAAACATAACCTCAAAATAATATTTGAGGTTATGTTTTGTTATTTTGATTGTTTAAGTACTCAAAACCATCGCATATATATTATTTATTTATATGCAATAAATAATTAACAAAAAAAACACAATTTAAATAATAAAAAGAAACATAACCCCAAAAACTTTTTTGAGGTTATGTTATTTTTTACTTTTAGTGTTTTAGGTACTCAAAACCATCGCATATACATATATTATTTTTATTCGTTTTTGTTTTTTGGTAACGATTGTGTTCAGAATTGATTGATACAGACCTTAATAGGGAATGTAATGGAAAAAAATTAAAAAAAAACAAAATTAATTTCTCTAAGTTTTTTTTATTCCATGGATCCCATGTATCAGAAAAGTAAATAGCATTTTTCCTAATAGTTTTTATTTTTATTTATAACAAATTTTAGAATTAGCAAAAATTTATTGAATTTTCGTAAAGTTTTTTTATTAATAAATACAAAATTTGGAATTAGCAAAATGGATTAATGGTATTCGAAGCAAGTTCGGCTTTTGTGTTATTTTTTTTTTTTTTTTTTTTGGGAAAAAATGTGAAATTAACTTTTCTTTTTATACAACAAATAAAAAAAACAACAATAACAACAAAAAATGAGCTGAGCATTTTAATGTTAAGTACCAAAAAAAATAATTTTTTTTTGTTTACAAACCGAAAATAAAAATTGAAGCAAAAAAAATTTAAGACAAAAATAAAATTTTTGTTTCTTTTTTTATATATTTATATAAAAATAAATTAAAAAACACAATTGTTTCTAGTAAAATTATTATAATAAAAAATATATATAATATAAAAATATATTAATTTCTATGAAATTGTTTTTTGTTTAACAAACAAACAACACACACACAAGAAATTATATCATAATGTATATATTCCATAATTAATATATATAAAAAATAATTTAAAAATTTATTGTTTTTTTTTCATAATAAAAAAATAAAGACTAAAAAACAAATAACGTTTATAAATAATTATAAAAAAAAAGAAAACAATAAAAACGAAATTTATAGAAATTAAATAGCCCAGGCGAATACAATTTTTTTATATATAAAAACAAACACGCGAAAAAAATTACCAAAAAAAATAATATATTAAAACAATAAACATTTATATACATACACATATGATGCGATAAAAAATTAAAACCCAATGCATAGCATTTTTTTCTTTGCTATAAAACTTAAAATATAATATACTAAAATAAATTATATAAGTAATTTTTCGCTTTATATAACATTATTACAATAAAACGATTGTCATATACACATACATACACACATACATATATAATAAATTCTACTATATATATATATATATATATATTTATGCCGATATTTAAAAAAATCAAATAATGTCTTTAATACAACAAAAACTATCTACATGTATACATAATTGAAAAATAAAATAATTAAAAAAATAATTAATAATAATTAAATAAAACATTTATAAATATTGTTTAATCTCTCTATATATATACCCAGACAGACATACATCAAATATACTTTATTCATAATGAAAGAAAAATAAAAATAAATAAAAAACAAATCAGTCTCTATAAAAAAAATAAATCAATTATATTATAATTATTATTAAAAATTATTATTATTATATAAATAAAAGCATTATTTTATGTTCTAAACCCTCTAAAGTTGTTGGTGTTTTATTCAGCCCAATTGTCAAAAATAATTCTGTGCGGAATTTCTTTCTTCTCCGAATTACGCAATCGTAACGAAAAATTAAAGGGATAAAGGAGAAAAAAATAGGCATCATAAGAAAGTTCGATTTGTGTTTTTCCTCTCAAAATATCTCACAAACAAAATCGAAGAGAGATAAAAAATGTAAGTATAGTTTTTCAAATATAAATCGAAATATAAATAAAAGAATTTATGTATGTCGAAGACAAATAAAACCCAATTGCAGCATTTAGTGTAAGTGATGGAGTTACATCCTGATATTTCACGCTTACTCGGTTTTGGAAAAAAACGAAAAATGACCTATATTCAATTGGACCACCAAATAAGTGCATCGCCGAATGTGAAAAGGTTTAGTACTAATTTTTTTCACATTCATTTGCATAACATAATCCATTCATTCTTCAAAATTACTTTAAATTGGTTTGGGCTGACCAAAAAAATATGTAAGGCAAAAAACTGTACAGAATTTAAAATACAAAACAGGAACAGGAGACGGCCCAAACAAGGAGCAAAAATTATCAAGCACCGAAGAAGCTATCTATAATCTTATTGAAATGAAATCGTCTGTAGAGGGTGTTGCAGTAAACTCTGTTGGTCTTGACGGTGATGAAGAGACGCGGCGAATTTTTTACGAATATTAAAGTACTACCTGGGAAGAAACAAGATCAAATGAGCATCAATTATTAAGGGCAACTGCAGCCAATATAACCTTAAAACCGCCGAGAAAACTCCAAAACCACTACCTACCTACCCTAATAATAAAATCTTAACTAGAAATTTGAGCTGAGAATTTTCTGTGAATTTTTAAAGCCATAAGGGTAAATTAAAAAGCCATAAGGTTGCCTTAAAAAGCTCTATTTTGGATAACTTACTAGGAATTTAAAAATGATTTTTTTAGGAAATTTCCTGCCATAGAAAAAACACAAAAAAACGTTAGTAGTCCCCCTCTTCATTGATAACCCAAAATCTATTAATAACGTTACCCAGTCAGCGAAAGTCAGAGCTGTCTTTTCTCAAGTTCAATGTCAAAACCAGTAAGGAAAGTTCAAAAGTCGGACGGGGCGGACTATATGATACCCTTCTCCACTTTCGGTATATACAAGAGATAATAATGTGTAGAAGATGTGATAGAAGAGACATAGAATCTTTGGATAACCATTGACATGGAATCGGGTGCAAAACCAAATGAAATCTGAACCGATTTCAACAAAAATTTTACATACATCAAACTGGACTTAATTCAGTATGCTTAGCAAAATTTGATCTCAATCGAACTAATATTGGGAGTTTGGTGCACCATTTACGAACGTTACACCGGATTTCGTTAACCCAGTGGATTTTATTTGTCAATTTCATTGTATACATGTCAAATGAAAGGCCCAGAAAGACCATCAAAAATTGTCCCAGAAAGTCCCCCTTAAAAAAGACCAGAAAATCCCTCAAAAAATATTCTTCACAAAGTCGACGCTTATGGGACTGAAAGTTCTTCAAAAATATTCTTTAATAAAAAGTCCACGCTTAGGGCTCAGAAAGTCCCTCATACAGTCTTCTTTAAGAAGTCCAAGCATAGGACTCAGAAAGTCCCCAAGAGTATTTTTAAAAAAAGTCCAGAAATTCCCTCAAAAAATATTCTTTCAAAAGTCCATGCTTAGTCCATGAAAGGCCCTCAAAAATATTCCTTAAATATTCCACGTTTAGGGCTCAGAAAGTTCCTCAAAAAATATTCATAATAAAAATATTATTTAAAAGTCCTCGTTTATAGCCAAGAAATTCCCTCAAAAACTATTCTTTAAATACTTCACGCTTAGGGCTCAGAAAGTCTCACAAAAAATCTTATTTAAAAAGTCCACGATTGTGGCCCTGAAAACGTTTACAATTGTCAAAATAATTTTTAAAAACCTACGCTCAAAAATAATCTTTACAATATCAAATATTACAATTGTCAAAAAATATTTCTTTTAAAATATCACTCTTCTAATTGTCAAAATATTCCTTCAAAATATATTTGTCAAAATCCCTATCGAAATTCCACTATATTAAATCCAATATTTTTTTTTTATTAATATCCTTTAGAAAAATATACAACAAATACTTGGTATTCATTACATATAACTGCCTTTTCCTCCATCTCACATTCCCATCCCTGTTCGAACAGCTGTTGCCGTTGTAATACATCCACCAGATATGGCAACACTCCATCATTGTTGTCATGTTTATTTGCATTGGGGAGAGATAGAGAGAGTTTTGTGAATTATTTATATTTTTGTTGAGCAGCAGAAAGTCAGGAAGTCGCACAAAAACTTTTCTACGAGTGAAAAAATTTTGTAATAAAACAATTCTAATTTAATAAATGTAAAAAAATCAAGTGAAATTTAATAATAAAACAGAGCAACGAATGTCTTAAGAATGTTGAAATATTTCAAAAAACAAAGAGGTAAGCAAGTAAGACGAATTTTGTTTTCATCAATAACGGGATAAGAAAACAGAAAAATCTGCGACGTTGACAGAGCAAAAATGGTCATGCTGCTGCTATTACTTCTATATTGTCATGGTGGAGCCTGACAGACCAACTTCTTCTATTTGGGGCTCCAAAGGCAAGATTAAGCAAGATGGGGCGGTTAAGTATTTCAAAGATATGATTTTTGAACAATCATGACTATTTTTTATTGCTAGTCATTAAAACAAGAGAAAAAAGAAGTGATTTGTTATTTATTGATGAAATTTCTCCGGAATTTTATAAATAATAGTTATGTGACAAAATATTAATAATTAATAGTGTCCAATTAAACAAGTCCCAGTGTCATCAACATTTGAACCTAAAAAAATCTCGGCTTCACATCAATTGAAGCCGCTGTTATTTTTAATATTTGTTCTCAACACTTTCTTTGCCCACCAACAACAATAGGTGTGTGTTTGAAATTATTATTTAAACAGAAAAAGCAACAACAACATCAAAACTAACAAAAACAACATTCCCAAAACAAAACAAAAATTTCGAATTCTTTAGCTGTATGTTGAATATTTTTTGTTGATTCTCTTTTGCTTCTTCTTTTTTGTTTATAGGTCGCCTCAATACCACTAATGAAAATGACCAAAATTACAAAAACAACAATAACGATGTTGTTGCTGTGGTCGATCAAGTTGATAGCGGTTATAATGCTGGCCACGACAACAGCGGCGGCGGCAGCGGCAGTGGTGGCATGGTCGGTGGAATTTTTACACCTGAAGATATGACTGAAGCATCAGCGGCAGAGGCCGCTGCAAAACGTCATTCATTACGATCAACATCAAGTTTTTGCGATGAAGTTTTTCTCGAGGAACTCACCAATATGGGTCTGGGTCTGACGTCAATGTACACATCTGTAAGTGGCAGTAACTTTGGTTGCACGCCAATCTCCGACAGTGATGATGCTCTCAGTTATGGTGCTTTAAGTTTAGGTGCACTTAGTAGTAATGCTGGTGGTGGTGTTGGCTCCTCATCATCGGCACACAATAGTATAACGATGACAACAACAAATCCAACAGCGGCTGTGAATTCAATTGTGGGATTTGATGATGGTAAGTCCATTTTGTTGTTGTTGGTGTTTTGTAATCAACTAGTTGTAAGTTAATAAAAAGACTTGTGTGCCTTTTGGTGAGTTAGAATGAACTAACTTCTTTATTCACATCAAAAACTTATTCTACTTAAACTAAACAAATCAAAATTGCTGACAATACGCTGACACTACACTTCCCATGGTCACGCCACCAGACGTAACACGACTCCATGCTAAGCACACAACAGTCAACCAAGCAAAGCTCACAAAGGCAACATTGTTGCCTGTTAGTTTGGCAGGGATGTGCTAACTACCCCCTCACTTAAGTGAAGGCCGTCCTCGGTCTTCTTTATAGCCATTGCGACGGCAGATTTAAAATCTCGCTGTTCTCTCTTCTTCACCCTACGCTTAATGAGGCACAATATGGAATAGAGTAATCCGATACTCATAAAAACAACACAACCAACTAATATTGGCC
Source organism: Musca vetustissima (assembly GCF_032173495.1). Lineage (NCBI taxonomy): Eukaryota > Metazoa > Arthropoda > Insecta > Diptera > Muscidae > Musca > Musca vetustissima. The sequence continues at coordinate 156,191 of NW_026879866.1, forward strand.
GCACTTTTGCATCTCTTTCAAGTTCGCCAATATATTGTAAGTTTTGCAAGTTCATCTCATGGACAGATGATAAACTTAAAATTTCGCTGTGGTTGTTTATAATAATTGAGGGAAATGATGGTGTTCCTGGTTTCCGCATATCAATGTTGTTTCTATTTACGAACAGCGTACCATTGACAGTCACATTCTTTTCAAAAGTTATTAGGAATGTGCCGTTTATGTTTCTTACATTTTCGGTTGCTTCTTTCACTTCTGCAATAGCGTCATTCACAATGACAATTCCATCATCGATTTCTGCCACTTTTTCAAGATTATTGCTTTGCGTATTACAGTGTGCTGATTTACCCGATATGAGTTGTTGAGCGCAGGTTGACTCTGGCATCAGTTGACAATAGGTTGAAGATATTGCGTGCTTGCAATCTGTTGCTGAATAAGTCTTTCCTTCACAGTCTACCACAGTGTTGGTGTCAGCGAATTGAATAATTTTATTGAAGTGGGGAACTGGGAATAAAGAAATTTTCTGACATGTTCGTATTGGAATGGGATATCTAATGATAAAATGCAAACAAAATTCATTTGATATTACTTTTACTTTAGACAAATACATTAGTTCTGATATGGTAAAATCTGTGTATTGCTCATTGATCTGATTTTTTATAAAAAATTTTAAATCATCCTGGTCCAAAACTGTGGGATTTATAATATTGATTTTAGCCAAAGTTACAGATAAAATTATATTTTGTAATTCCATAAGCAGCATTCTGTTTCTAGCCATTAAAATTTCAAAAAGTTTAACAGTATCAATTTGTTCCTTTCGTTCGGTATTTAAGATTGTGTTTACTGCATTGGTCAACTTTTCTATTTGGATCTGTATTTTCGTATTTATTTCTATTTGTCTGTTGTTGGAATCTACGAGTTGTTTCTCGACAAATTTGACATCCTCCCAGTCATCGGCATCTGGTGTACCGGCAATAACCTTCAGTGCTGTGCCTATAAGATTGATGCTTCTCGCATGCCGATGATGTACGGTGAGTGTTGTTAAAAGAGTATCAATATGCAATACATCGGCCTCCAATATCTTTTTAACATGCGTCTGAGGGAAGATCTGTATTGCGTTTTTTGTATCGTCTAATATCTCGGAATACGTTGTAAGGTTTGTCGTATGTCTTAAGTACCCATATTTGTTCCATATAATCGCGTTCCCGTCCAAAATTGGGATATAATCGGAATGCGAATAATCAATAATCTTTGCAAATGTGAGGTTTATCATAAGAAGCAATTGTAGTGTTAGCCTGCGTAAAGAAAAATAAAAGGTAGACGAAGAAACATTTAGACATCTTATTGAAAGGATTATCTTAGGTTGTCCTTATGGACCACCCTCCCCTTTATTAGGACAGTTGTCCCCATGTCTGCTTCAACAGTAGCTTCTTCATAAAGTGGGGTCATTTTATTTCCAAGTCTACGATTATTCTTAACAAAGACTTTGTCTCCCACGTTATAAACTTTGTCATAACGACTTTTGTTGAAGTATTGTAACTGCCTGTTTTGCGCGTTACAGATTCGCTCTTTAATCTTTTCTCTTACTTCAGAAGGTGTAGAATGTATCGTATCAATAGGTCTCTCATTCGTGACAGAATGAATTGTCCGGTTATATTCTATGGTCGATTGTAAGATGAGTTCGACAGTGTCATCGATCTTCCTTTCTATTTTTAGGCATCTTGCGATTTCGGCAAGAGTGCTGTGAAATCTCTCTACCTGCCCGTTTGATGTGCTGTGTAGAGGAGGTGAATTGACAATTTCGACATTAAACCTGTTTTTCAGAATTGATCTGATAGTCTCGGAGTTGAAAGACCTCTCATTGTCACAATAGACAATTTTGGTGTTTGGAAAAATATTCATTAATTGGAGAATCGGTTCTCTTATGTCCAGAATTGTTCTGGTGGCTATTGGCTGTACCACTGCGAATTTTGAGAATTTATCCACGCAAGTTAAGAAATGTTTTTTATCAGTTGAATAAATGTCAATATGTAGAATTTCACCGGCATATGAAGGAACTATTGTCTCTCCTATAACATGTTTCTCTGGGTGTCGATTGTATTTAGCTTTTGAACAGGTTTTGCAGTTTGCAACAACCTCATTCGCTATTTTTACCATTTTGGGGAAATAGTATTCCGAAAGGATTTGTTTTACGTTCTCTTGAGCTGCCCGATGAGCTCTATTGTGTTCACTTACAACAATTTCTCTCTGATCGCATTGATTGAAGATGTCAGCGACAAATTTACTACAAAATCTGAACTTTGTTGAAGGAAACATTTTAATCAAATCATGTTGAATGTGAGCCAACACAGGTAGGTCGCAATGAATGGCATTTACTACTTCAGTATTGACTGCATCAACAAGTTTAGCCAGTATTTCGTTTTTATCCCCGAATTCTATGATATGTCTCGTTTTGTTTCCGAAAAGTATAAAATTTCGAGTGGCGGGAAATTCTGCCTCTTCCAGAATGATTTGGTTGCGGAAACAATTGACCGGTTTGTCTGAGCTTTCCATAGTGTAGGTGTATGACTCCTCACTATGAACTGTTGCCATGTCTGACGAATTTTCGTTCTCTAATGCATAGACGACTTGCCTTGATAGCGCATCTGCAACTTGATTTTCTTTTCCTGGTTTATAATATAAGTTTGCATTATGTTCATCTATAAAAGCTTTCCAGCGCTTAATTTGTGCATTAGGATTACGGTCCGAAACTGAATATGTTAACGGTTGGTGGTCAGTGAAGATGTTAAGAGTCTTCACACCATAAAGGTAATGCCTTAGAGTTTTTAGAGCCCAGACTATTCCTAGAAGTTCCCTTTCGTTTGTGGCGAGATTCAACTCCTTATCCGATAACGCTCTAGAAATCATAGTGATTGGTCTTCCCTCTTGGGATAGAACAGCACCTAGACCATGCCCTGATGCATCAGTAGTAAGGTCGAATGCTTTTTTATAGTCAGGGTACATCAACAGGACGTCTTCTGAACATAGAATATTTTTTAATTTGTAAAATGCATCCAGTTGGGAGGCATTAAGATTGATGATAACCTTTTTGGATTTGGTTGCAGGAATTTTTCCGTTTTCTCCTTTTAAATTATCGGTTAAAGGTTTTGCAATTTTGGCAAAGTCCCTTATAAAACATCGGTAATAGTTCGCTAGCCCAAGAAATGATCTCAAAGCGAACAACGTCGTTGGTTCTGGGAAATTTTGTATGGCACTTATCTTTGATGGTGCCGTTTTTATACCTTCTTTTGATACGACAAAGCCAAGGTATTCAACTTCGGATTTAAAAAAAATTTGACTTTTCAATAGAGACTCTCATGTTTGCATCGAGCAGTTTCCTAAGAACACAGTCGAAATGTTTGCATTGATTTGTTTTAATAGGTCTAAGCCCACAATAGCGTCAAATGTTGTTAAAGTTGGCAAAATGAAAAATGTAGAGTTCATGCCGAATAAATTTACAAAACATTTTTTGTTTAATAGGTGTTTGTCCATTGACAGAGTGAACCGAGAAAGGAGTACTTACAGGAATTATATGTTGAAAGGATTAATAATTTCCTCATTTTAGTCTCGGCGGAAATAAAATAAACATATTTCAGCTAACAAACACGGATAAAATTAAACAAAGAAAAATCTCCAACTAATTAAAAATTAAACAAAAAATACAAATAAAAAATAAAACAAACTGCCTAAAAGAAAAGCAAAAAAGAAGTCATTTGTCATGTCAAAGTGGTAGAAGGGAGAGGCAGTTGGAAAAAAGTTTAATAGTTGTGCAAGAATTTACAAAGAAACAAACCAACAACAACGAAATGGAAGTGTTTCTCCTATGGAAATGGACGACAATTTTCTTGATAGATCGTCGACTTTTTTGTCGACTTCTGATTTATGTGTCTGAATCGCTGCACGTACAGCGGATTCTATCAATTTTGAAATTTCGTCCGCGTTCATAATATCTTTTTTTATAGAAAAGTTGGTATAACACAATCTTAATCACTTCACAGAAATTGAAATATTTTAAATACGCACTATACGAAGTAAAAAAAAAAAAATCTCTTGATATTTTCACCTGTTTTTGGACACACAATTTTTCGACAAAAATTTTTTTAAATTCAATGAGTAATACACTTATAGGAGGTGATGCAAATGTGGTATACCCATTTGTTTTTAGATTGCCAAATTTTTATTTTTTATCCGATTAAATTGAAATTTTGCACTTAACATGCTACATGTGTTGTCTTTCCATGTATCAATTTGAAAATAATATTATTCTAACAATTTAAGAGATACTTGAGAAAATATTTGAAATCCCATAAAAATTGATTTTAAAAAAGTGCAGGTAATGTGGTATACCACATGATGTTAATGTGGTATAGTATAATTTTCACTTCCAATTGATATCTTATATAATTTATTGTTTTTAATGAATGCGAATTAGCTCGAGATTTATGCCTGTTAAGATTTTTAACGGATACGTTGAGTGCAACTTTAATTTTTATTATATAATAATGTCTACACATGGCAATATTTAATTGTTGTATGGAGAAGTTGTTAAAACTCATAGCCTTTGTTTTTCATCCTTGTGATTCATGGTCGACTCTCGTAGAGTACAAATGTTTCACATAGTAATGAGATTTTGTCTAGTGCTGGCCTTTTTTCATGCAGAATCAAGGTATACCACATTACCTACACTTGTGTTTACTGAAGAAATGTCTAGTTTTTTTTTCAAATTGGTGATTATGTGGTGCTATCGCGCATATTATTTGATTTTTAGTTCATACTGATTATTTTAATGCGTTAGTAATAACGATTAAAGTACATCCGTAAAACAAAAAATTATTTTTAAACTTCAACCGAAAAAAAGTCAATTTCACGAAAAATTTTATTTTTGGTACTGATTCTCAACGCGATTTAAATAAATTAAACAGGTCATTGCTATCTTATTTTTTTGAGAACAGCAAACTATAGAACATGTTTCAGTTATTCTAAAATTTTCAGTTTACAAAAAAAAGTGACTATACCACATTACCAACCTATACCACATTTGCATCACTTCCACTACATGACTTTGTTTTATATTATAATATGTTAGTGGATCCTTAGAGCTTCTTAGGGCGTCTTTTCTAGAGTGTAGAGCTTATCCCTTTTGCGTTAGTTGGACGACTTCATACAAAATAGATCCTCCGTTGGGTAGTTTTCGTTCTGGTTTTTGTGTAGACCTTATTCCTTTTGTGCGAGTTGGACGACTTGAGTAGTTTTTGTTCTTGTTTTTGTGCTGAGCTTATTCCTTTTGTGCGAGTTGGACGACTTGGGTTGGGTCAGAGATTACTTTTTTCAAAGTAAATCCTTTAAATAAACCCGGTTGGGCGCCAGTTAATAAAAAGACTTGTGTGCCTTTTGGTGAGTTAGAATGAACTAACTTCTTTATTCACATCAAAAACTTATTCTACTTAAACTAAACAAATCAAAATTGCTGACAATACGCTGACACTACACTTCCCATGGTCACGCCACCAGACGTAACACGACTCCATGCTAAGCACACAACAGTCAACCAAGCAAAGCTCACAAAGGCAACATTGTTGCCTGTTAGTTTGGCAGGGATGTGCTAACTTGTATATCCAACCATACATATAAATGTTTACTTTCAGTTGACGATTATTTCATTATTAATTTTTTTGATATTATTGATAATTAAAAATTCCCATTCGTGATATGAAAAAAATATGAATAAATTACAATGATTATTAGAGGAGGGTGACGGGGTTTTATGAGTTGTTTGCTGAAAAATCCACGAATATGGAAAATATTTACATACCTATAAAAATTCGCATCAATAATTGACAAAGTATTTTTTATGATATTCTTATTAAAAAGTTCGGCAATCATGTCTACAAAAATTGTCCCCAAACAAACATACAGAAGATTATTTCATTTTAAATCGCTTCTCTATTCAAAATATAGTAAAAAAGGCCCACGATTATTTCAGTATACCTCAAAATACATCATCTTTGGTGTTCTGAAAGTCAAAATTTGTATACCCTTGACCACAGGGTATTATGTCTTTGTGCATATATTTGCAACAGGCAGAAGGAAACGAGATTTTGAGTATATGCATAGAATCACTTTCTGAGTCGATGTATGCATGCACTGAATTGAGCCTCGAATGGTATGTTCTATGATTCGTGAATGTCGGTTCAGATTTAGCTCCAATATATATTTTCGTCCGATTTTATGTAAATTGTGTACCAAGGTCCCTATATTTCTTAGAACATAGAATGATGTGTGCTAATATTCGTGAATATCGGTTAAGATTTAGATATAGCTCCTATATATATATATATATATATATCCGTCCGATTTTATGTAAATAGTGTACCAGAGTCCCTATATTTCTTTCAATTTGCACGAAATTCGGCGTAGCGTACTGAATTTATTGAAATTGTTTCAGATTTGGATATAGCTCCCATACATAGTTTAGTCCGATTTTAGGTAATAGACAAACTTTTGCACAGCGTACTGAATTAAGTCCAGATTGATTTCTATGAAGTTTTGTTGAAATCGGTTCAGATTAAGATATAGCTCCCATATATATTTTCGTCCGATGTATAGCAAATGGTGCACAAAACTCCCAAGGTTTGTCCGATTACGACAAATTTTTGCATAGCGTACTGAATTCAGCCCGGTTTGATATCTGTGAAGGTTTATTGAAATCGTTTCAGGTTTAGATATAGCTCCCATATATATTTTCGTCCGATTTATAGCAAATGGTGCACAAAACTCCTAATATTTGTCCGGTTCAGACAAACTTTTGCACAGCGTACTGAATTAAGTCCAGATGGATTTCAAAGAAGTTTTTTTGAAATCGGATCAGATTTAGATATATGTGCTCCAAACTCCCAATATTAGTTCGATTAAGGCAGCGTACTGAATTAAGTCCAGTTTGACGTCTGTGAAGTTTTTTTTTTCAAATCGGTTCAGATTTAGATATAGCTCCCATACATAATTTTGCTGGATTTCATACAAATGTCGCACCAAAAAATCCAAGTTCAACATGCAATTTTTCATTGATTTCAGAATGTTATGTTATTTATTGATCCTAATATCTATGTGGATCACAATTTTTTTCACCCGATTCCATTTCAATGGTCTTCCAAAGATGCTATGTCCCTTCTATCGACAGGATATTGTACACATTATCATCTCTTGTATGTACCCAAAGCGGTTAAGGGTTTCATATAGTTGACTCCGTCCGACTTATCATCTTCTTTGCTGGTTTCCTTTAAAAAACAAGAATTAATTGTTGTCCAGAAAGTCTTTAACAGGAATTTCCATTTTTGGTCCTGAAAGTCCTTAAAAAGAATTTTAAAAATACACTTAAAAATATTTTAATGTTTGGTCCTTAATGTCCTCAATAAAAATTATTCTTAAAAAAAATGTGTGGTCCTGAAAGTCCTCAACAGGCATTTCCATTTGTTGTCCTAAAAGTCCTTAAAAAGAACTTCAATTTGTAATCCTAACTGCCCTTCATAATAATGTCCATTTCAGGCCTTGTGAGTCCTTAATAGGAATTTTCATTTTTGGTCCTGAAAGTCCTTAATAAGAATTTCCATTTGTGGTCCTAAAAGTCCTTCATAATAATGCCTATTTGTGGTCCTGTACATATTTTCATTTGTGATTCTGAAAATCATTTAAATCTTCCTCAGCATCAAATTTAAAACCATTCCAATTGAATATAGATTAATCGCAGTTGACCAATCCCGACCTACTATGGCATCGTTCAAATTGTAATAATTTAAAATTTGCTCGTGTCAATTTAATGGGCCGATATGAACGAGAGTTTGAATCACCCGCTGATGCTTTGCATAAAACACCGCAAGTAATTGGCAATTGTCGGCCCCTAGCGGTAATCGATAAATCAATGCTGTGGATAAATCCATACTACTGGCAGGTCCACAAAAGTTATTATTTAAAAAATCCACGATTCCCGAAGTTTTTCAAAAAATATTCTCTAAAAAATCAACTCTTCTGGCAGGTGAATATTTCGTTTTTAATACTCACTCTTTAGCCAGGTCCTCAAAAAATAGTCCTTAAAAATCCACACTTCTGGAAGGTCGTCAAAAAATGTATATTAAACAAATCCATGCTTCCAAAAAATTATCTTTAACAAATCCATACATCTACCAGATCCTCAAAAAATTATCCATAAAAAATCAATGCTTTTTTTATTCTTTAGAAAACCCCATGCTTCTAGCAGGTCCTCTAAAAATATTCTTAAAACTTTTGGAATAGATTTTTAACTAACATTTGTTCTTTTCTTTCTATTTTCAGATCTTTTTAAATATCATTCCCGTTTATCGATGACCCTAACATCCATTGTTAATGAACCCAATTGCCTCAGCTATTTTGTTCAATATTTGGATAGGAAAAATGCTTTGGCGTTTATAAAATTTTATTTGGATACGAAAAATTTTAAAAATGCTGCTTTGGCACAATTGCGAAAGGAGCTCAAAATGAAAATGATAGCACAACAAATACCCGAAGAGGGTGAAACGACAACGACAACGGATGTCACAAAACAAATTACGGCAATAAATGCAAGCTCAAATGATACCGATGATGATCAGCTGCAATGCAAACAGCAGCAGCAACAACGACAACAAGCAGGAGATATTACCACGGCCAGCAGTGGTAGACATATCAATGACATGAAATGCAGTGGAGTAGTGCACAAGCCAGCAACTACAACAAATGATAATAGTCTCCATGATAATGATGGTGATATCCCTGATGATGGCGAAGTAGAAGAAGATATTACCGATAACAGTCATGTACCTGAATTGAAAACTTTGTGTGATTTAACAATGCGCAAACCCCTAACCGATGATGAAAAATCACAAATCTATGCTGAAACCAATAAGCATATGCTATTTAAAAACATCAACCACAACCACCACGATAGTCGACATAAACTCAAAGCTTCCTCCGAATTATCCTTGTGCAGTTTGATGAGTAATTTATCGGAAATAAGTGAGAATGCCATTATATCTGTGGCCAGTGTCAAAGATGCTTTAGCAATTTATAAGAAATATTTAATACAAGATGCCAAGCAACGTATCGATTTGCCAGTGGATATATTATCCAAAATATCTTTGATTATATGTAAAAAGGAGGAGCCGAGGGGTGATGATGAAGCTGCAACTTCCATAACCGCCGATTGTTTTCTAGAGGCCCAGGAATATGTCTTCAATAAATTGGAAAAGGAATATCTCAATGATTATTTGCAAAGTACCTACTATGCAAAATATTGTGTCGATCTCATCGAACAGCAGTGTTTGAATGTCAATGATATACTACACAGTGAGGTAACCCTGTTCTATTTTATGGAATATCTGGAACAGCACAAGGAAAGAGATTGTTTGGACTTTTGGTCAACAGCCATTAACTATCGCAAAAGTTATCTCAGCCATGATGCGGGATATTTAAATGAAAAAGAGGCTCAATCCGATGCCATGATAATCTATGAGAAATTCTTCTCATTGCAAAATGAAACCAAACTATGGTCTTCAAATAAATTGAGAGGTCATGTTGAGGCTTCCATTTGTACCGATGGCATGGTATATCACTGTTTCGATTTACCGCTCAAAGTGGCGGCCAAATATTTGGAACGTAAATATTTAAAATCATTTCTCAAATCTTCGCTATTCTCCAATTACTTGAATGAACTGAAATCAAAAATTCAAGATGACACTACAACAGAACCAAAGGAGGGTCTATTGAAGATTCCATCTAAAATTGCATTGCGTAGATGTGTCAGTGATAAGACCTCAAATCGGCATCGTAAAACCTTATCCGATTGTACGTTAGATAGCAAAATAACAATATCTCAGCATAACACCCTATTGGCCTCAATGGATAATCATTATCATAGTAATCATCCAACTCCTCCGCATACCCATCAACAACATGGCTTATCCGCCTCTTCCTCAACATCAAATTTAAAACAATTCCAATTGAATATTGACTCATCGCAGTTGACCAATCCCGATCTACTATGGCATCGTTCAAATTGTAATAATTTAAAATTTGGTCGTGTCAATTCATTGGGCCGTTATGAACGAGATTTTGAATCACCCGCTGATGCTTTGCATAAAACACCGCATAGTAGCCTCACAAGCAATTGGCATTTGCCAGCGCTTAGCGGTAATCGTCTGAAGAATGCTATGCGTAAATTGGTCAACTTACCGGAGGATAATGTACAAGAAGAAATTGCCTGGCAAGTGGCTGAGATGATTGTCAAAGATGTTACAAGTGTTACTATGGGAACGTCAGCAGCAGCTGTTGCTGGCGAAGCTGTGAATCAAACAAATACGAAATCATCAAATGTGGATACGACAAAAATGCACAAAGTAGTACAGTAAGTTTTTTTTTATTTTAAGTTTACTTTTTTATATACATATATATATTTTTGTTATTTGTTTTTAATTTGTTGTAAACAATTGTATACAAATATCTCGCTCTCTATTTTAATTTGGAATCTCTTAAAACATTTGAAAAATGTTTTTTTTTTGTTTTTTGATAAAATTATTTATAATTTTTCAACCACTACCCATGTACCCAAAAAAGATCTGCACAAAATACAAGTAATGAATAATCTCAAAATTTCCTAGGAAAATATTTAACATTGGGAATGAAAAGATCGGAGTCACATAAGGAAAAACGATAATTTGTAGTTTTCTACTAAAGTTCCAAGTCGTTAAATGAACAACCCCATATAGCTCCCATATATATTTTAGTCCGATTTTAAGTAAATGGTGCACCAAAGATCAATATTTATGGCGATTGGCACAAAATTTTGCTCAGCGTAGTGAATTATTGGATAACCCAACGTTAGGTCGATCGACCCTAAATTTTGCATAGTGTACTGAATTAGGTCCAGATTGATGTATGCGAAGTTTTGTTGAAATCGGTTCAAATTTAGATGTAGCTCCGATTTGACCCCCCTTAAAACTGGTAATCATACCAAAGAGTTAGCTCCAATGATCTGCCTCGGTCAAAAGGAAAATGGTCTTGAGATGATGGTCGAGCAGCAGACATTGATACCTCTTGGTCCGACTATCGTCTTCTCATTGGTGGTCGTCCCACTGTAGGCGAAGTGAGAATTCTTACGACTACGAGTTCTTTTAAGGCCTTGTTTGGATAGTCTATTTCGTATTTCCTCACTATCTTAAGGTGTTTCCCAATTAATAGGAATTCTTTTTCAGTTATAGAGTTCGAGTTTTTGTCTACGTATTATAGGCAACAACGGATTTCGCTTCGATTTGCCTTCCTTTCCAGTGCTTCTTTAGTTTATCCACTTTTTGTGGTGCTTGACAACGACGTTTCCAAAGAAGTCATTGTGATTCCTAACGCGTCTCCTTTTTCCGATTTGCAACGGTACGCAAAGTCGGAATTCTTAAGACCTTTGATACCTTGGTTGTATAGACTATTTCTTACTTCCTCCTGCCTTAAGGTGTTCACTAATTCGTAGGAATTCCTTTTCAGTTATAGATTTCGGGTTTATTTAAATTCCCCTTCAATACGCCTTCCTGTCCAGAGCTTCTTTGGTTTTCCTACGTTTTCTTGCCGGACTTGACAGCGATTTTCTTAAACCACCAGGTTTCCGGTGATTCAGATGCAGACCTCCATGGAAATATTTGTTCATCTACAAGTTGTATCCAAGACATTTTGTTTTCCGTAATATCATGATTGCCATCCACGCTTGTCATGGGGGTTTCGTTATACAAAGAAGGGAATTCAACCCTGCCCGCAATTTTTGTGTACTCATACCGCATTTTTAATGTTTGAAGAGCTGAGTCCGTGTACGAATCAAATTTGTCTGTCCGAGGATGTCAAGGAAACCTCAACGGTCTCAGTTAAACGACCACTTGAAAAGATGACCATCGAATATGCTATTTCGATAAGCATTTTGAGGATGCGCTTTCAAGATTCCACAGATTTCACTGTTATTTATTGTTTGGCTTTACCTTCTACCTTCTTAAAGCTCAAATCTCACCCACTTAGCTGGTTTGTTACAGAACGGTTTTTTTAATAAGCCGAGTTTAAAAAAGATTTCCAAGCGTGTCGGTCTAGTGCGCATCTCCTCCAATTTGAATGACCATGACCGAGATGTTGTATTCTACTTGGTCTTTCCATCTAAGTAAGCTCGCTTTTATATGCCTTTTGATCTGGGGCATCCTCATTCATTCGCTCAACATGGCCTAGTCACCGTAGTAGCTGCAGCTCAATACGACTGTCTTTGTCGTTGTCCGCGTATATATTGTGAAGCTCGTGGTTTATTTGATGCCGATATTCACCGTCAACGCAGATCGGCCTGTAGATCTTTCGGAGAAATTTTCTCTTAAACACCCCTCATCTCCCTGCCTCATCTGCTTGCGCGAATACCCATGCTTCAGATCCATATAACAGCACGGGTAGTAACAACGTCTTGTAGAGTGTGAGTTTGGTCTGGCGGGAGGTGGCCTTGTTTCTAAACTGCTCGCAATCTTTCTCCGAATTTCAAAACTGATGTCATTCGTTTTATTTATGGCGGTACCAAAGTATATAAAATCTTTAACTACCTCGAAGCTGTAGTTCTCAAGTTCCACAGTTGATCCGAGTCTAATGGACGTGTTGGGGACCCGCAGCAAGACATTCACTATCTTTATTATTTGAAAACCATGTTCGCTACTATCTGGTCCTTCCCTGCTGTATGAGGCTGCGGTGGGAATTTAGTCGCCGTTGGAGCCGCAACTCTTGTGATATTCCCGTATAGACCCTTGGATATTGACGATTTCTAGTTTTTTTTTCTCATTCGGGACCACCCTGGACGATATACTGAGTACCAGGCACTTTTAGAGACTCTTAGAGGAGGTTTAGTCGCCGTTGAAGTCGCAATCTTCGATGAGGTTAAGATTTAATTGTTCTCATAAAACTTTAGCATCATTCTGATCAGATCGAATTTTTGTGGGTTATTATATTTGAATTGTTTACTTTTTCAATACATCGACTATCCAAATTTATTACTCTCCGAAATTTTTCTTGGCCATTCCTCTGTTTCAGTTTCTCTGAAATTACGTTTGCTTAGTGTCGTGAGATTCTCGTCGAGTCATATATCTTTTACTACCCAATGTGTATTAATTCTCCACGTTAAGAATATAATCCGTCATTTAAAATTTTGTTAATTCCCGTCGCTGCATTGAAAATGGTATTATTGTGTATATTATCTTTTGTGCCACAATTTTTTGGATATTTACTGTTTTAGAATTCTTAAAACCAAATTACGTATTATTCCAGTCTTTAAAACTACTACATATACTCGCTTTTATAACACAATAAAGAAGCAATATCTACAATAAATATTTATAAATTTAAATATTATCTTATATATACTTATTTTTATGTTCCATCGAGTTTAGCTCTCTTTCTTCATTATACCCTTCACCACACTGTGGTACAGGGTATTATGTCTTTGTGCATATGTTTGTAACAGGCAAAAATAATCGAGATAGACCCATGGTTCCTTTTGAGAATATGCATAGAATCACTTTCTGATCGATTTATGCATGTAAATATCCGTCCGTCCGTCTGTCCGTCTGTCCGTCTGTCCGTCTGTCTGTCCATGTTAAATTGTAAACAAAGTACAGGTCGCATTTATGATCCGAATTGGATGAAATTTGGCACAAGTCACTTATTTGGCCCAAGGACGAACCCTATTGAAATTGGGAAAAATCGGTTCAGATTTAGATATAGCTCCCATATATATATTTAACCGATTTAATGTAAACGGTCCCTATATATCTTTCGATTTGCACGAAACTTGGTACAGCCTAATCATTTAGGTCTAGAATGATGTCTGCCAAGTTTCGTGAAACTATTTGAGATTTAGATATAGCTCCCATATATAGTTTCGTCCGATTTCATGTAAATGGTGCACCAAAGTCCCTATATATCATTCGATTTGCACGAAATTTGGCATAACGTAATGAATTAAGCCTAGAGTGATGTCTGCCAAGTTTCGAGAAAATCGGTTCAGATTTAGATATAGCTCCCATATATAGTTTCGTCCGATTTCATGTAAATTGTGCCCCAAAGTCCCTATATATCTTTCGATTTGCACGAAATTTGGCATAACGTAATGAATTAAGCCTAGAGTGATGTCTGCCAAGTTTCGAGAAAATCGGTTCAGATTTAGATATAGCTCCCATATATAGTTTCGTCCGATTTCATGTAAATGGTGCCCCAAAGTCCCTATATATCTTTCGATTTGCACGAAATTTGGCATAACGTACTGAATTGAGCCTAGAATGATGTCTGCCAAGTTTCGTGAAAATCGGTCGTGATTTAGATATAGCTTCCATATATAGTTTCTCCCGATTTTAGGTAAATGGTGCACCAAAGTCCCTATATATCCTTCGATTTGCACGAAATTTGGCATAACGTACTGAAGTGAGCCTAGAGTGATGTCTGCCAAGTTTCAAGAAAATATATTTTTATATAGCTCCCATATATACTTTCGTCCGATTTCATGTAAATGGTAAAAAAATATATATTTTTTGCACGAAATTTGGCATAACGTACTGAATATAGAATGATGTCTGCCAAGTTTTATAAAATCAGATATTTAGATATATTCATATATATGTCCGATTTCATTTAATATTAAAGAAATATATATATTTTTGCACGAAATTTGGCATAACGTACTGAATTGAGCCTAGAGTAATGTCTGCAAAGTTTTGATAAAATCGGTTCAGATTTAGATATACCTCCCATATATATCCGATTTCATTTAAATGGTACAAAGTATATATATCTTTCGATTTGCACGAAATCGTTCTGAATTAAGCGTAGAGTGATGTCTTCCAAGTTCCGAGAAAATCGGTCCAGATTTAGATATAGCTTCCATATATAGTTTCGTCCGATTTCATGTAAATGATGCACCAAAACTATATATCTTTCGATTTGCACGACATTCGGCATAACGTACTGAATTGAGCCTAGAATGATAACACAAGTTTTGAAAATGCATTTGATATATATATATAGTTAATACGCCCGATTTTAGGTAAATGGTGCACCAAAGTCCCTATATATCCTTTTATTTCGAAATTTGGCATAACGTACTGAATTGAGCCTAGAGTGATACAAAACTTGTTTCGTGAAAAATCCAGATTTAGATAGAGCTTCCTTTTATTAAAAATTTTAAGTAATTGATGCACCAAAACCAATAGGCTGATAGGAACAAAACTTTCTGAAATTAGTATAACCTAACCTGTGACAAGTTTGTTTGAAATCGCCTAATATTTCGATAGAGCTTCCATAATATTTTCGCCCGATTTCAAGTAAATTGGGCAAAAAATCCTCATGTTAGTCAGATTGGCATCAAATTTTGTACAACTTACAAAATTGAGCATAGAAACCTCTCTTGTTATGAAAAAGCAGACATAGCCCAACGGATGACCTATTTATATTTGTTTGAAGTCGATTTACATACTTTATGGATAGATTTAGGTAGATTCACATTTAGATAAATATCACATATTTTATTTCATCCAATTTCATCTTAATAGTCCTGTTTAATATACCCATAGTGGTGAAGGGTATCATATAGTCGGCCCCGTCCGACTTTACTACTTTCCTTACTGGTTAATATTTATATTTGTTTGTATCTCTAAGGGTTGCCTAATCCTGAAAAACCAACAAAAACTCGCTTTATATACAATAAAATATTTAAATATTTATTATAAAGTAAATATTAATACTATATTATTTTTATTAAAATATTATTAATATATATATATACAAAAACTTCAATTATTTCCACTAATGTGTCATATATTCTAACCATAATCACATCTAATAAACAGTAGAAATCATATAATGAACATTTTGGAGAAAATAGGTGCTTCAGCATCATTTCCAGATTTATATCTTAAGCTTTTACTATTTGAATTTCCTTATTAAATACTTTTTTTATCGGAAATCTACTGTTCCTACACTCACTCACAACCTATAACCAATATAATCTCTGAACTACTGCATTTCCATAATTATTAATTATTATAATTTTCAATGCAAGTTGAAAACTAATTTTATTTCAAAATTCATCCTAAATTCTATATGATTTCTATTAGTTGATTATATTTGTTTTACACAACTCTCGAATTTCTTATTTTCCTTACACGTTTTTACTTGTCTCACTCGAATTATGCTCTCTCTTTATAAATATTTATTTTTATTTTGGCATTTAAAATGTCACTTCCTCTTTATGTTTATTTATCTCAAAAGAATTTATTTTTTATTTCATAAAATATATTTTTTAATATATTATTTTAACCATTCCATTTAAAAAATATATATTTTTTAATGTTACAATATATTTTTGTTATATAATCAAATATTTTATATTCATATAAATGTTATTTGTTTAAAAATAAAGAAATTATTTTTAAATTCGAAATACGCAATAGCGTCATATATTATTGAATATTATTAAAATAAATATTTTCTAAATACATAATATATAACTTTTTTAAAAATTTTCAACAGCGGAGTTGCGCTCAAACTCTTCACATTTAAATTGAAATCAATCAATTTTTGTTCTCAATAAATACACTTGATCGGAACACCAGCAGCGTTGAAATACTGATATATAATTTAAGTAACACAATTTTGAACATTCAGATACACCTGAGGCCTTACTTACCATCATAGACCTCACTTTTTTTTATTTTTTGTGAATAAGATAATATCTGTTAGAACTTGAAAATCTACGCATCTGTTAGTCCTTGAAAAATATTTTATTATGACCGTTGCCCTGGTCATGACATCAAAATTCTGCTAGGAGATTTTAATGCAAAAATCAAAAGGGAAAATATCTGTGGCCCCATCAGCCTCCGTGAAGAAACATCAGACAACGGCATGAGGTTGATTGACTTCTCGGCAGCAAAAAACATGGTAGTTAGCAGCACCAGATTCAAGCATCTCGATATACATAAGGCCACTTGGATTTCTCCCGATCGAACAACGAGAAATCAAATCGATCATGTTCTGATATAAGGAAGGCATTCATCCAGTGTTTTAGACGTCCGATCGATCCGAGGAGCGAATATCGATTAGGACCATTATCTTTTGGCAGCCAAGGACATTTGACGTCGAAAAGCTGCAAACACAACATATAGCAGAAGCCTACTCCGCTCAACTTACCCAACTGTTCGACGAAAGCAACCCTTGTTCCGATAATAATATAGGAGCACAGTGGCAGAGAATTGTCTACAAACTGTAGAAAAAGCAACACTTGGGTACCAAAGACCACCATCAAGAAAACCGTGGTGCGATCAGGAGTGTCGTAATGCTACTGATATGAAAAACGCAGCATATAAGGCAACCCTGCGGACAGTAGCAACACGTAATGCAATGGAGAACTATCGGGAGAAAAGGAGATGGAGAAACGTTTTTTCAGCAAAAAAGAAGAAAGAACACGAAAAACGTGAGCGTGAGCAAATCCAGATGTACAGGAGTCAGAATGAAGTCCGAAAATTCTACCAACGGGTAAAACACCAAACCGAAGGCTTTGGTGCAGGCACATCCTCCTGTGGAGATGAAGAAAGAAACCTGGTGACAGATACAGACAGCGTGCTGAGAATCTGGAAGGGGCATTTTGAAAAACTTCTGGTATCAAATAGTAGCGGTGAAGAGGATACCCCAGAACCAATAAGAGATGACGTTATAGAGTGTATACCACCAAGCCAAGATGAAGTCAGAATAGCAATCAATCGGCTGAAGAATAATAAAACAGCAGGTGCCGATGGATTACAAGCCAAACTATTCAAAACTGGTGGTCAGATGCTGGTAAGGATCATGCACCAGCTGATTAGTACAATTTGGCTAGAAGAATGCATTCCCAATGATTGGAACCTCAGCATCCTGTGTCCCGTATAAAAAAAGAGACAAGATATCCAGCGTACTGTGTGGACGACTGAAGCCAATGGTCAATGACATTATTAGACCATACCAATGCGGCTTCAAACCTGGCAAATCCACCATTGACTAGATTTTCACTCTGCGCCAAATCCTGGAAAAACCCGACGAAAACCACATCGACACATACCATGTATTCGTCGACTATAAAGCCGCATTCGACAGCCTTATCCGTTCAGAGGTGTATAAAGCCATGTCTGCGTTTGGCATTCATGCAAAATTAATTCGGCTATGCAGGATAACTTTAACTGGCACAAGATCGTGTGACCCTTTTAACATCCTGCTCGAAAAGGTCATACGAGAGGCAAAGGTGAACAGAAATGGCACGCTGTACACTAAACAACAACTATGGGCCGATCTGTGTTGACGGTGAATATCGCCGTCGAATGAACCATGAGTTGTACCAGCTATTCTCCGACATAATGGGTCGAACACTGAGAGCGGTAATAGCCACCTTTGAACAAATGAATGAATGAGAATGCCCCAGCTTAAAAGGCATATAAAAGCGAGCCTACTGATGGTTCACGCAGAAGGGGAAGGCCACGAATAAGACGAAAAGATCAAGTGGAAGATAACATTGCCGAATGGTCTTTCAAGTTGGAAAAACTGCGCAAAAGACCTACGTGCCTGGAAATCTTTTTTAAGCTCGGCTTATGCAACAAAAGTTCTGTCACAAGCCAGCTAAGTAAGTAAAAAACAACACTTCTGTTAATCCTTCAAAAAATATTTTTTTAAAACCTACGTTTCTGTTAGTCCTCCTCAACAAATTCTTTAAAAAATCTACGTTTCTGATAGTCCTTCTAAAAGTATTTATTTAAAAATCTACGCTTCCGATAGTACTTCGAAAAATAGTCCTTCGAAAAATATTTCTTTAAAAATCATCGCTTCTGATAGTTCTTCGAAAATTATTTCTTTAAAAATTTACGCTTTTGAAAATTATTTGCTTAAAAATCTAAACTCTGATAGTCCTTCGAAACAATTCTTATAAAATCTACACTTCTGATAGTCCTTCGAAAAATATTGTTATATATTTTTAAATCCAGTAAAAAACAGGAAATTTTCTTTGAAATATTTGTTTTTCTTTCACCAACCATTTTTTGTTTTCTTTATTAATTTCATGATTTTTTTTTCATTCGAGATTCATTAAAACTATTTATTTTAATCTATAAAAGCATGTCGTGGCACCATATAAGCCATATAGGGTTTCACTGATGATGTTACACCATCTAGAGGTTCATCATCCGGCAGTGGTCCGGGCAGAGCTTCAAAACGGAAATTCTGCAATACCGTTGTTATGAACATAAACATCGTTTGACGGCCCAAAATATCACCCATGCAACGATGGCGACCATAACCAAAGGGATTGTAGGCTTCGGGTACCTTCAAACAACCGTCAACGAGAAACCTTTCCGGATTAAAACGTTGTGGATTGGGAAAATGTACAGGATTCATTAGCATACCACGAAAACAGGCAATGACCATTGTATCCTTGGGTATTTCATAACCTGATAGGCGAGTATCTTTCAAAGCACGATGTGGTATACCAAATGTATTGCCCATAAACATGCGTACACCCTCCAGGACAATAGCTTCACAATATGGTAATTTAATGCGATCTTTCCATTCCGGTCGCCGTTCAAGACCCACAACTTCTTTAATTTCATTGTAGGCTTTTTCCTGTATTTCGGGATTACGAACCATATGAAGAAATGCAAAGCCCAGACTTTTATTTGTCGTTTCCGAACCGGCCAAAAACATATCCAAACACACTGCCAGTAATTGTTCCTCGGTGAACGATGGTCTACGATCGGGATTTTCCAATTCTCTTAAGTAACTATCCATTAGATCTCGTGGTATATCATAATTTTTAAATGTTTCCTTGTGGATCCGCACTTCTTTGCGTAGAAAATTATAAATACGTTCATGATTCTCGACAAAGGCATTGTAGCCGGAATAATTGGGTGCAATATAACGCATAAAGGGGAAATGGCTAAACATGGCCCCGACCATATCCACATGTTGAAATAATTCAAAAAACATTTGCAGCAAATCATTGATTTCTTCACTGTTGCGATCGTAACGTTTTCCCGACATCATGGACCACAAGTTGTTGAGGACATAGACTGTGAATAGGTTCACCATGGCGACTTTAGCCCTCTTTCCTCCCTGATCTCGTACAATATCCTTTAAATCTTCCAATAGATATTCAGCCTCCTGCTGGATGCCATGTATCATGCCACTGCGGGCAAAACCAAAATCTTTCAAGTGCCTGAGAATAAAACGTCTCTGTTCCACCCACAATTCTTCATCGGTGACAAGTATACCTTTTTTGGAATTAAAGGTACGCATACGATAAAATATACCATCCGGTTTGCCATCCAAATCTTCATTGGTCATCATTTCCTGTATCGTATCATTGTAGTAGGCAATCACCACTTTATCCTTGCCAATTTTCAGACCATATAGGCCATACGGATTTACATAGAGTCTGGAGAGTTCATCAATGACCTTACAGAACATGCCATGCTTGGCACGTAATTGGGAAATTTGTAGGGCACAGCCAACAATGGGATACCATTTAGGGCCGGGTGGAAAGCGTCGAGGTTTGCGTACATCCCATATAAGGAACAATAGGATCAGGATGGTGAAAAATGTAACGGCATAAAACATTGTGACCAAAGCGATTTATTTTGGCAATTTTTCTAGTAAATCACGTTAAGTTTTTTTTTTTTTTGAAGATTTATGATTCCAAATCACTTCCGTTTCCGGTCTTCAATTAATTGCCAAATACATTTTGTTCATTTCTGTTTTTTTCTTTGACACACTTCACTTTTCTTTTTTGTTTACCCGTTCAATTTGTTTTCGGTTTTTCTTTTTCACTCCGACTTGTTATTGCTTTAAGGTGTTTGCTCACTGAACTGAAGCGTTTTCTTCGGTTGCATCATAATTTATACCAGTGGTCAACTGAACCAGTCTTCCATTGCAAAATTGTGTCTCTAACAACGGTAATAGTTTTATTTATCAGGCTTCTGTTGTGCCTCTAATACACAGCTAGTTGAAGAGAAAGAGAGATCAGAGTGGCTGAATTTTCTTTTTTCACTTTCCACTGCAACATGACTATTACATAATTTCAGTCAGCACAATATTTGTGATGTTGAATTGCCCCCCAGTCATTAAATCTTCGTGCAAATGCGATAAAGGTATCGTGAGCAGGAAAATGGGTATTATTTAATATGATACGCTATGATATAAATGAAGATCTTCTTTAAAAAAATCTCCTGTTACAGTTCTGAAAGACCCTTAACATTTATAGATTTTTTTTCAAAAATTAACAGAAGCGCGGATTTTTGAACAATTATCTTTGAGAATGATTAACAGAAACCTGTTTTTGAAAAATATATTTTTCAAAGCTAACAGAAACGTACATTTTAAAAGAACTATTTTTTGAAGGACTTAAAGAAGAGTAGATTTAAAAGAAGTATTTTTGAGAAGGAATTAAAGAAACGAGGATTTTTTAAGAATTATTTTTCCAAGGACATAAAGAAGTGTAGATTTTTAAATAGAAGAAGGAGCGTATAATTTAAAAACATAATTTTCAAGGACTAACAGAAGCGTCGATTTTTCAAGGATTTAAAGAATTGTCAATTTTGAAAGAAGTATTTTTGAGATGGAAGCGTAGATCGTAAAAAAATAATTTTTAAGGACAAATAGAAGCGTAGATTTTGAAAGAAATAATTTTTAAGGACAAATAGTAGCGTAGATTTTGAAAGAAATAATTTTTAAGGACAAATAGAAGCGTAGATTTTGAAAGAAATATTTTTTTCACGGACTTAAAGAAAAATTACAAAATTTGTATTCTGGGGCGTATATATTTACTCCTGAAAAACATAGACCCGTGAAGTGATTACGTATTAAAATGTTAGCTAGTAACCCATTAACAGACTAGAGAGCGAAAATATAGCGCTGATCGCTTTGAAATTTTCCATGAGGATGCATGTATGGTCAAGGACAACTCCTATAATTTTCGGTGATGATCAGATAATAATATTGGGATGAAGTGGACCGAAAACTTAAATTTTTTTCGAGTCGATTTATAGGCCACAATTGAAAACCGAACATCACAATACAATCTGGACAAGTCATTAGAAAGGGCTGTATTGAATATTAGTAATATGGCCGACTAGAGGGCCAAGGAATGCAGATATCGCGAAATATTGCCGTAGACCTTGGGCAATATTTCGCGATATCGCGATATAGAATCACACAAAATTAGATTTTCGTCGAAGTTGTGTAGGGTATCATATGGTCGGCCCTGTCCGATTATACTGATCCAGTGAGCGGATCATATTATTTTTTTTTTTCATATTATTTTTAAGGAGTTACAGAAGCGTAGATTTTTTAGGAATTATTTTTCAATGACTTACGAAGGCATAGATTTTTAAAGATTTCTTTTTCAAGAACTAAAAGAATCGTAGATATTTGTTAAAGGATTTACAGTAGCATATATATATATATTTTTTTTTATACTAACAGAAGCGACGATTTATAAAGAAATGTTTTTTTCAAGGACTAGCAGAGGCATAGATTTTTACAGAAATATTTTTTGAGGCCTACCAGAAGCGTTGATTATTAAAGCCGATTAAGGAATTAGTTTTTATGAACCGACACAAGCGTAAATTTTTTTGACGACCCTTAAAAATATTATTGAAAAAATCCACGCTTTTCGATCTCATCGATCACATAAAAATATATTCTTTAAAAATTTAAGATTTATTGGTCTGATGGTTCACATAAAAATATATGCTCTAAAGACGTTTAGACTTATTGGTCTAATGGTCCATGAAAATGTATCCTTTAACAAATCCACGATTATTTTTTCTATAAAATAACACGCTTATCGAACTGATATTTTATGAAAATTTATTCTATAAAAAATCCACACGCTTAACGAACTGATGGTCCATGAAAATATATTCTTCAAAAAATCCTAGCTTATCGACCTGAAGGTCTATGAAAATATATTCATAAAAAATTCACGCTTATCGATCTGAGTAATATTCATCAAGTAAAAAAAACTTATCAATCTTTATGATGAATACTCTTTAAAAACTCCACGCTTTTCAATTTGGTCCATAAAAAATTTATTCCTAAAAACCCACGTTTGTCAATAAAAACATAGTTTTTATAAATCCAAAAAATCCCCTGCAAATCTGATGCTGTTGTTTTCCAACTATCTATCATTCAGCAACAACACATCTGTTATTTCTTGTGGAATTGGTTTCGATTTCCACATCATATAAAATCAAATGAAAAGCATGTCAAATTGTCTTGTATCTGAAATCGTGCCTTCCTAAATTGTGTGGAAAATAAAAAATCCCCCCAACAAGTGGGGAAGTGTTATAATACAAAAACTTACTTTTGTTTTTGTTATTTCGTTTGTTTTGATGCCAAACGAACATAAAATAAATATTCCAATGGCACATAGCTTGCAATTTACCGGACCTCAACATTGAAAAATTGACTAATTGAATGTTTGGAAACAGCTTGCTGCACACCTCCACCCTCCACAACAAACTATGAGCTCTCAACCTACATCCAGGATTTACTTGTTTTCCACTCGGCCAAGATGACCGGTTAACAATAGCATTGCAAACTATTATGTCATCTAAACAAAATAAAAGAAAACCCAAACAAACTTCAGAATAAACCGGTTATTGTCCGACCGAACATCTCCAATTGTAGTTGGCCCTCAACTACTACCGGAAAATGGGGGGAAAAAGAAATGAAAATATTTTTTTGGTGTCGATTTCATCGCCAAATTGTATGCACTCGTTTGTACAGTTCCTGTTTGGTCATGACCAAAGTGCGTATTGCTGCACGGACGGGACAATTCAAGTTGCCATTTCAATTGTTGTGTGATATCCATTTGAATAGAGAGGTTAGGAAATTTGGGGGAAAATTGTAAACGGATTTTGCAAAGAATGGATTTTCGAAACAGATTTTTAGAGGTTTATAAAATATTTTTTGTCAGGGCGATAGGATTTCATTTTTAGGGAAATTTTTCAATGAGTCATCAGGTCAATACACTTGGATTTTAAGGGATATTTTTTTTAAGAATTTGTTTTATGGAGCATCAGGTCGCTAAGCGTGGATTTTTTAAAGAATATGTTTTATGGAGCATCAGGTAGCTATGCGTGGATTTTGTAAGGAATATGTTTTATGGAACATCAGATCGATAAGAGTTTTTTAAGACTATTTTTCATTGAGAGATCGATAAGAGTTTTTTAAGACTATTTTTCATTGACAGATCGATAATCGCAGATTAGAGAATATTTCATCATGGACCCACAGATCTATCCGCGTGGATTTCTTTAAAAATATTTCCTTAGGGATAAGCTAGATTTATAATAATATGTTTTTATGGACCATCAGGATGATAAGCCTGGATATATAAAAAATATTTTTTCATGAGCCATTTAATCTATAAACGTGGACTTTTTTAAGAAATTTTCTCTGGACAAGCGTGGATATTTCAAGAATATTTCCTCGTGGGCTAACAGATCGATAAGTATGGATTTTTATGGGCTATCAAATTAAGAAGAGTAGTTTTTAAGAATAGTTTATCATGTATCCACACATCGATAGAATAAGATTTTATCATGGACCACCACACCGATAAGCGTGGATTTTTTAAAAAAATAATTTTTCATGAAGCATCAGATGAGTAAGCGTAGATTTTTAGAGAATATTTTCTTGAGGACTCACACGTAGATAACCACAAGCCAGCTAAGTAAGTAAGTAATCAGATTGAAAAGCCTAGATTTTTTAAGAAGATTTTCTTATGTATGGACCCACAGATCGATAAGCATGGATTTTCCATGAATGTTATTTCATGGACCATCAGATTGATAAGCGTAGATTTTTTTAAAATATTTTATCATGGATCATCAGATTGATAATCGTGGATTTTTAAGGAATTTTTTCTCATGGAACCTCAGATCGATAAGCGTAGATTTTCAAGAATATTTCTTCCTGGGCATTCAGATCGTTAAGCGTGGATTTTAAATGTATTTTTATTAAATTAATTTTTAAATAATATTTTCTCATTTTCTAAAGCATATTTTTTCATTGATCTACAGATCGATGACCGTGAATTTTTAAATGCATTTTTTTATTTTTGGAATTTCCTTATCCTATTTCTGGAGGCGCAAGCCCTGCTTTTGTAACTGGAATAGTAAATATCTAAGTAATATTTTGAACTAAACTGAAAAATAGCACCCTCGTATCTACAAGGAGAATTCCATGGCCTTACATTTATTGTGAATTCATGTCCATGTCGATTTTTTTTGGTAAACTTTCTTGCTTCCACTTTTATTTGAAGTTGTTGATACATTTGAGCAGGAGTTAAGCTTCATTTACAATTCAAACGTTTAAGTCAGCGGGTTGAATAAACGGTTTACGAGAGCATTCAAAATAAAAAAAAAAAATTTCTGGAACAAAATCTCTAGCTGGATAAGGCAATGGGTTTCAGGTGAGTCCAATATTTTTATTTATAAGTTTTAATTTTAATAAATTTTTCTTTACCACCCTAGACTTCTAATTTTAATGGCCATGGGCCTGGGAGCCATGTATATGTTACATTTATTGGCTCAGGATTGGGATAAGATACGACAACCTGTACCAGCAGCTGTATCACGATTATTAAGTGGAGCGAGTCGATCCTATTTATTACGTGGTAAACGTGACATACATGGTGATGCCATTGGACATCATCGCCATGTACGGCGTATTCCAGAGAAACATTTAGCCAGGAAAACAAATGCCACCGTTAATGTTATCGATTGGAAACGTATCCTTTCACGTGATCCCTTTGAATGTTTACAATCATTGGTGTGCCAACTTCTGTCGGGTGCTGAAAAAAATTCCGAAGAAGCGGTGTTGATATGTGATTTTCTCGAGGAGAATATAAGTGTGGCACCATCGAAAATCGGACGTGCCTTTAGTCGTGGTTTGGCTTATCGCGGCCGTACCGAACGTTGTTACGATGAATATCCTTTTTGTTGGTATTCCGCGAAGACTATGTTGAAAATGTTAAAATGGCTGGCTGAAACTGTGGAGAATGATACGTCTTAGTTAGATAACGATAAAAAATAGGTGTGGAAACCATAGGCTGCCTTATAAGTTTAATTTTATGTTTGCATTTAGTGCATAAAAAGTCATTTTATATATACTACGTATTTTTGTAATTTTAGTGGATAGACATTATTTTTTTAAATAAATTTATATTAAGTTAGACATAGCGATTGTGTGTATTTTTGAAGACCTATCAGAGCTGTAATCGAGAACATTTTTAATAATACTTGTATCATGGACCATCAGTTTGATAAGCGTGAAGTTTATAAATCATATTTTTTTGTGGATCATCAGATCGCTAAGTGTGGATTTTTTAAACAATATTATTCTCATTGGCTACCCGTTTGATAAACGTAGATATTTTAAGGACTATTTTTGCATGGGCCATCAGTTCGATGTAGATGTAGATATTTTAAGGAATATTTTTTTATGGACCATCAGTTCTATTAGCATAGATTTAAAGAATGGACCATTAGTTCGATAAGTGAAGATTTTTTAAAAAATATTCTTTGAAGACCCATACAGGATATAAACGTGGTTTTTTAAGAATATCTGTTCGTGGGCAATTAGTTCGATAAGCGAAGAAGTTTAAAGAAAGACTATTCTTTGAAGATCTATACAAAATATAAACGTGGATCATCCGTCCGATAAGCGTAAATCCTTACCAGCATCTGACCACCAGTCTTGAATAGTTCGGCTTGTAACCCATCGGCACCTGCTGCCTTATTATTCTTCAGCCGATTGATTGCTATTCTGACTTCATCTTGGCTAGGTGGTATACACTCTATACCGTCATCTATTATTGGTTCTGGGGTATCCTCGTCACCGCTACTATTTGATACCAGAAGTTTTTCAAAATGCTCCTTCCAGATCCTCAGCACGCTGTCTGTATCTGTCACCGGGTTTCCTTCTTCATCTCTACAGGAGGATGTGCCTGCATCAAAGCATTCGGTTTGGTGTTTTACCCGTTGGTACAATTTTCGGACTTCATTCTGACTCCTGTACATCTCGATTTGCTCACGCTCACGTTTTTCTTGTTCTTTCTTCTTTTCTTTACCTTTCTCCTCTCTCCTTTTCTCCCGATAGTTCTCCATCGCATTACGTGTTGCTACTGTCCGCAGTGTTGCCCTATACGCTGCGATTTTCACATCAGTAGCATTACGACACTCCTGATCGTACCACGGATTTCTTGGTGGTGGTTTTGGTACCCAAGTGTTGCTTTTGCAGCAGTTTGTAGGGAGTGAGTAATTCATTGCCACTGTGCTTCTATATTATTATCAGGACAAGGGGTGCTGTCGTCAAGCAGTTGGGTAAGTTGAGCGGAGTAGGCTTCTGCTATCTGTTGTGTTTGCAGCTTTTCGACGTCAAATTTTCGTGTTACATTAGATCGCACCTTTGCTGCTACATTAAGAATCGATATTCGCTCCTCGGATCGATCGGACGTCTAATACACTGGATGATTACCTTCCGTCTATCACAACATGATCGATTTGATTTATCGTATATCGAGATGCTTGAATCTGGTGCTGCTAACTACCATGTTTTTTGCTGCCGCGAAATCAATCAACCTCATGCCGTTGTCTGATGTTTCTTCATGGAGGCTGAATTTTCCGACGGTGGAGCCAAATATATTCTCCCTTATGATTTTTGCATTAAAATCTCCTAGCAGATTTTTAAGGTCATGGCCAGGGCAACGGTCATATTTTGTTTCTAGGCACTCATAAAATATATCTTTGGTCTACTCATCATTGCCTTCGGTCGGAACATGGGCGCAAATAAGACTGTTGTAGAAGAACTTCGCTTTTATACGGATTATAGCAATTCGCTGATCTACTGGAGTGAATCTGGAGATGAGGTCTTTTATTCTCTTGTTAACCATAAATCCGCAGCCAAATTCACGTCTCGTTTCATGACAGATATAATACAGGGCGTAATCATCTGATTTACTTACGCCTGTCCCTTTCCATCCTGTAAGGCAATAATATCGGCTTTGTACTTCTATTTGTAAACTTTGAAAAAATAATCTTTAAAAATCCACGCCTTTGTTAGTTTTTAAAAAATCTTTAAAAATCCACGCCTTTGTTAGTTTTTAAAAAAATCTTTAAAAATCCGCGCCTATTTTTAATTCTTGAAAAAAACATTCTTTAAAAATCCACGCCTATTTTTTATCCTTGAAAAAATATTCTTTAAAAACCAGTTCTTTCTTTAATCTTTGAAAATATAATCTTTAAAAATCCACGCCTATATTTAATCCTTGAAAAAATATTCTTTAAAAACCAGGTCTTTCTTTAATCTTTGAAAATGTAATCTTTAAAAATCCACGCCTTTTTTAATTCATGAAAAAATATTCCTTAAAAATCCACGCATTTGTTAGTCCTTGAAAAGAAACATTCTTTAAAAATAGATAGTTCTTTAAAAATTTTGTAGATATACAAAACATATTTCCCTAATTCCATAAAAATTCCAACAGTCCCTTTAGTCTTTTTTTTAACGAAACCCCCTAAAGTATACTTTACAAAATAATTAAGCAAATTATTATTATACAAAAAATTGTTTTTATTATTTTTTAATATATCTATGTTAGTTTAATATATGTATATAAATGTCAGTTTATGTTTATGAAATTAAACAATTAAAGCAATCATACATTTATTTAATTATTTTGTTTATTATTTTTGTTAAGGTGAATATGATTTATCGGTTATTTGCTTTGGTACCTTGTTGTTTTTTTATTATTATAAAGAATACAAGTCGCTAGCAAAGATAAGATGATGATATAGTAACTGTAATTAACAAAAAAGGAAATTGTATTTAATTTCTGCAGAGTAGAGGATTGGCATGCATATTGTGTTGTAGGAAAAAAATAGAGTATTCGTCATATAAAGGATAATGTAATTGTATAATAATTGGACTGAACGCCAGATCCGCCTTTATTTTCAATATATCCAAATACGATATGTTTTCATATATTTTTGTTATGGGGTATAGGGTAGGTTAGTTTGTTAGGAAAAAAATTATATTAAAATTTATAGTTTTTTTTTTGTAAGTTTTCATCATTTTGCTACGCTGCAACATTTCATTAAATATTTTACTAAGATTTACTATTTCTTTGTTTTTGTTTTTCCTGTGTTAATGTTATTTTTTATATTATTTAGAATTATTTGTTTTCTTTACTTTGGATTACAAGTCTCACTCTCAAATGCATACATTATAGGTAAATATTTTTGTTGTTGTTGTTATTGTTTATAATATAAAGTTTAGTAATAAGTTAAATGAAATGAAGATGTAGAAATATAAATATTCTCATTAAAAAAAATAATAATAATAATAACAAAAAATTAATTAAAAACCAGTGAGCGGAGCAGTATAGTCGGATGGCGCCGATCCTATGATACCCACGAAAGTCTAACTTTGTGTGGTTCTATATTCTAAATATGGGCAATATTTCGCGATATTTACACTCTCTTGGCCGACTAGAGGTCATCAAATATTACTAATATTCAGTACAGCTCTTCTAATTACTTGTCCAGATTCCCTTCACCGCGGGTTGTGTGGTGATGTTCGGCTTTCAATTTTGGCCTACATATCAACTCGAAAAAAAAAACACAAAAAATTAAGTTTTCGGTCCACTTCATCCCAATATTATCTGATCATCACCGATGATTATAGGCGTTGTCCTTGACCATACCTGCATCCTCATGGAAAATTTCAAAGCGATCAGCGCTATATTTTCGGCCTCTAGTGTGGTAATGGGTTACTAAATAATATCTAAATACGACCGATATTTATCAAACCAGCTATGGTTATTCTTTGGCCCAATCCCCTTCTTCATGTAAAAAATCGCGATGTTTGGGTCATAATCATAATAAAAACCGACAAAATTTAACTACTTGGTCCATTTCATCCCCTAAATATTACCCGATCTTTACCAAAACCATCCTTTATGCAAAATTTCGTGAAGATTGATCCATAACTGTGGCCTGAATCGTCTAAACTCAGCTAGTCCAGATATGACGATCGGTATACTTAAAGGTGGGTCTATTACCAATATTTCGCGGCGTTACAAACTCTTGGGGCTGCTCAAAGCTGCCCCAAGAGTTTGACAACACAGTTGTGTAGGGTATAATTAATTTTTGAGTTTTTGCCTGTAAGGGCGATGTTCAGATCAAATCTGCTTTGAGTGGAGACAAATATCGAATTTTGATAGATTTAAATTTAATTCCTAAATTTGACTTTGTAAAAACTTCGATATATATATATATATATATATATATATATATATATCCTGTTTTTATTGAAGGAATATTTTTTCAACACAGGCGTGGATTTGTAAAAGGAATATTTTTTCAAGAATTAAAGCAGGTCTGGATATATATTTTTCACAATATAGAAATGGAACCATCCTACGGATTGACTATTTAAGAAATTCTCGAAGGAACAGATTTTTCCTCATACCGGTTTGTATGACATATCTGCCTCAATGCACATAAGTGAAATCACTGCATAAAAATGGGACAATGTTAAATTTTCTGCAATACGCGATCGACACAAAATATATAAGAATGAAGAAGAAGGGCTATTGGTTTTAACCCCTATTTTATTGCCTTAAAAACAACCGACCTTGCGTGTAGTCCTTATAAAGTCGATTTATGCATGTCCGTCCGTGCGTCCGACTGTCCGTCTGTTGGTATTAAATTGTAATCGAAAGTACAGGTCGAATTTATAATCAGATTTGAATGAAATTTGGCACAACTCATTTATTTGGCCCAAGGACGAACCGATTTTAGGTAAATGGTGCGCCAAACTCCCAATATTTGTCCGATTGAGACAAAATTGTGCATAGAGTATTGAATTAGGCCCAGATGATATGCGAAGTTTTGTTGGAATCGTATCAGATTTAGATATAGCTCCCATAAATAGTTTCGCATCATTTTATGTAAATGATGCACCAAAGAGTAAAATTTAGGCCGACTGAAACAAAATTTTGCACAGAGTACTGAATTAGGTCTGGATTGATACATGCCAAGTTTTGTTGAAATTGGTTCAGATTTAGATATAGCTCCCATATATAGCTTCGTCCGATTTTTTTTGTGCACCAATATTGGTACGGTGGAGACAAAATTTAGCACAGAGTACTGAAATAGGTCCAAATTTATGTAAGCGACGTTTTGTCCTATACCTATAGTTTGATATTTTTGACTTTCATTAATAAAAAATTAACATCAAAAATTTACTCATATAAAAAAAAGTTCCAAATGATTTTTGGTTTTTTTCATGTAAACCTTATGGTGGGGGTTATACAAAATTCATTTCGACCGAACTTAACGAAGTTTTTTACTTTAAGCAGATATGGAATTTCAACAGATTCGGAATTTTTCTCTGAACAAGAAGGTGTGTATCCTCTTGATGGGGCCTCCAAAAATATTTGGAGGTTTGCAAACGGAACGACACATTTAGTATTTATAAAGTGTAGAGTTTAAAAATAAATACACATACATTGAGTTAGTCGGACTGGGTTTAACATTTTCCTGCGAGTTTGTTCGGAATATAACACTGACCGCAATAGTAGGACATAAAAGCACGTAGGAAGACTATTTTGTTTCAATTTATGATTTAGTTAATCTCGATAATCTTTTTTTATATTAATCTGTTTTTTTTTTCAAATGAGCAAAAACAAAAAAAAAATATATATATATATATATATCTTATAAAAACAATAATAAAAGTTAAAAATATAAGAATTGTAAAGTTTTTTTCTTTATACAATGTCATAAATTGTTTGCATATTTTTCTCTAAATTATGTTCATTTAATGTTCAACAATTAAAGCACATTTACTGTTACTATTCATCAGTTTTTTTATCAGTATTTCTTTTTGTATCAATTTCAATAATTTTTTTTTTCGGTTCTAACATTTAACAGTTGCATTTAATTTTACTTTTCAATAGTTTTTTTTAGTTATTGTGTGTTATTAATTGTATTTGCTATTTTTATTACCTTTTCTTTGTATATTTTTTTCTATTTATTATTTTTTTTTGTCTCCATAATTTATTGGTCCATTTTAGAAATGATGAAAAAGAACGTAAATAATATCCTACCATATTTATTATTGATTTTAAATATTTATTATACAATTGACCCTAACAATGCGCAATAGTGGAAGCTTAAAAGTTTTTCAATTTAAATTAAAAAAATATTTCTTATTGCAATTTTTTTAAAAATATATATAAAAATTAAAAAAAATATATAAAATGGGGGCAGGTCACAGTAGCTCTGTAAATCTACACGAAGTTGTGATGTTTATCGCAAAGTCTATGTAATACAAACAATGTTTGTTAGCTGCCTTCTTTGCCATATAATTGAATTTAATAACGCAAATACCTTGTATATACGAGGGCAGTTCGGAAAGTTCTTAGCCTGACACAAAAAGTGCGTTATGAACAGAAAAAAGTTAAGTTTTGGAAACTTCCATATCTGTTATGAACACATGTTATATTTTCTTTCGATCTGGCTCTTCTTCATAAAGAAACAGGTGTTCAAAAAAGACGCGTCGGCTTGTATTTCTTCCATGTTAGGCGAAGAAGAGGTTAGTATTTGTTATTCTTTTGCCCCATATGAATTACTGCTTGGTAGTGTGTCTGGAACTATAGATCGGACTCTCTTGAAATTCAGGCGCATTGTAAATGGTATTTGTTGTTTCGTTTATGGAATTAAAAAAAATATTACCACATATCAGGCTATGTTGAGAATTTTTTTTAGAGTTGATTTTGAGAAATTTGAAAAAATATTTCTCATTCA
The DNA here is from genome assembly GCF_032173495.1 of Musca vetustissima. Lineage (NCBI taxonomy): Eukaryota > Metazoa > Arthropoda > Insecta > Diptera > Muscidae > Musca > Musca vetustissima. The sequence continues at coordinate 189,172 of NW_026879866.1, forward strand.
ATATGCTCTTTTTTATAAAATTGTAAAATTTGGAGTACTTCATCTACTATCGAATATTTTTACATTTAATTGTCTTCAAGATATCAAGATACTCAGATATATAAACCCAGAATATACAATTCTGTGTTTGAGAAATAATTTTCAATTCGTGTTACTCGAATCTGAAACTACTTGCCACTTGAACTGAGAGTATTTTTATATCCTTCATCACAATCTGGTACGTCTTTGTGCATATGTTTGTAACAGGTTAACGGAAATGTGATAGACCAATAGTTCCTTTTGAGAATATGCATAGAATAACTTTCTGAGTCGATTAATGCATGTCCGTCCATCCATCTGTTGATGTTAAATTGGAAACAAAGTACGGGTCCCATTTGTTATCCGAATTGGATGAAATTTGACACAGGTCATTCATTTGGCTCAATGACTATAGATAGATATAGTTCTAATATATATTTTCGTCCGATTTTAGGTAAATAGTGCACCAAAGTCCCAATATATCTTTCGATTTGCACGAAATTTGGCATATCAAAATTTTGTGGAAATCGAAAGCTATATCAGGACTTTTGTGCAACATTCACATTAAGTCGGATGAAAATATATATGGGAGCTATATCTAAATCTGAACCGATTTTCACCAATTTTAAAAGAGTTCGTCCTTGGGCCAAATAAGTGAGTTGTGCCAAAATTTCATCCAAATCAGACCATAAATGCGACCTGTACCTTGTTTACAATTTAACATGGAAAGACAGACGGACGGACATTCATAAATGGACTTAGAAAGTGATTCTATGCTTATTCTCAAAAGGAACCATGTGTCTATTTCGTTTCTTTTTGCCTGTTACAAACATATGCACAAAGACTGTACCACAGTGTGTGGTGAAGGGTATAAATACGCAATGTATTGTGAAATACTATCCGGATTATCGAGATTTCACTTAATCTTCTGTTTTGGCATTTAAATACACATTTGAAAGAGTATTAATTTTTAAAAAATAATACTAACCAGAATTAAGAATTTGTCTTTCTTATCTACATATATATAAAAAGTAAATTCATTTTCGAAATATATATATTTTTCTTCCTTTATTGCACACTATATAAATGTTGTTATTGGTCACTTTAGTTAGTTGATTCAATAATCTATGCGAAAACAAAAAATTATTATTTAACAACAATAAAAAATGTATTTCGGGGGATTTTTTTTTTCAAAATTAAATTTCCAAATAACATAATGATATTAAATCAAACACAAAAAAAAAGGGGGAAAAATTAAAATTAAAATAAAAAAATTAAAAAAATATATATATTATATAAGTGGGGGAAAAACATATAAAAAAAATATACACCTACATATATTCAATACAATATGTATTTAATAATTTTAATTTTCTTCTCCTGCTTCGTCTTCTTTTTCTTCTACATAAAAATAACATCATTGTAGGTTTTTTTATGTTGTGAGTGATGTTTTTTTCTTCTCCTACTGAATGCTACAAAACTTTTTTTAAAAAAATTCCCTAATATGTTTGTTGTTTTCATGTTGTTGTTGTTACTAATGCTATAATTGTTTTTGTATGTAATTATTTAATGATATTTCTTTTAATTTTCTCGTGTTTTTTTTTCTTCTATTTTCATTGTAACAAAAAATGTAGTAGATTTACAAAAAGGATTTGATTTTCTTCTTCTTTTTCTTTTTTACTTTAAAACAGTACAAAAAAGGTTTTATTATTAATAATGCAACGAATTTGAAACATATGTATCGTTTTCCTTCTTCATTAATGTATGTAATTTTTGTTTTTATTAGTTTTTTTATAATGCTGTTTGAGAATTTTTTAATTTGTTGGTTTGTAGAAAAAAAACACTATCCAATAATTCTCCTCCTCCTGATCCCTCTCAATGTTTTCCATTGTAACTTAAACTAGGCAACTGGCTGGCACAACAACATGCCACCACATACAGAATACCAAAGAAGAAATTCAATTTTGCCGTCTGTCTTGGCACATTATTCATTGTCTGTTCGTTGCGGAATTGTTTTTCAATACGGAACGCCTGCGGCACCGTTATCAAAGGCAACAGAAACCATACCGAATATTTCATAGCATAAACGACAAATACACTATACGGTGTAAACAATAGCAAAGCATATAGGACATGGGAGGCAGTGCGTCCAATTAGTATGGCCAATGTTACGATACCGGCTTTACGATCATTTTCCACATCACGTGTATTGTTACTGTGCAGAATCGCCTCGGTGTTGAGGGCCAACGGTATGGCATAGTAGATGGTAGTCCAGTCGACATGACCAGTCTGTGACATGAATGCAAATAGCACTGAGATGGGACCGAACCATATCAGTATTACCAAATCGCCGAGGGCAATGTACTTGAAACCAATACCACCGGTATAGAGGAAACTTGACGAGAGGCCACCAAAGTATATTAGGGCTAAATGTTCCATTTTGGCTGGACTCAATATGGCCAGGCAAATGAAGCCCACACAACCAGCCATATATAATATAGCACCCAGAGAAACAACCTGAAAGAAGAAGAAAAAAAATTATTAGTTATAAAATATAAAATAAATATCTAAATCTGAACCGATATCCACGAAACTTAACATACATCATTCTAGACTTAATTTAGTGCGCTATACCAAATTTCGTACAAAAAGGAAGATATATAGGGACTTTGGTGCACCATTTACCTTAAATCGGAGGAAATTATATAAGAGAACTATATATTATCTGAACCAATTTTTCCCAATTGCATCTATTCTCACAACATGACTAGCCAACTTAATCGCTGCAGCTCGATACGTCTGACTATGTAGATGTTCGAGAATAGATCGTACAACTCATGGTTCATTCGACGGCGTTATTCACTCACAAAAATCGGTCCATACATCTTTCGGAACATTTTTCTCTTAAACACTCCAAGAGCTGTCTCATCGACTTGTGCAAGTACTGCTTCTGATCCGTGCACCAGCACGGGGGTAGTGTCTTGTAGAGTGTGAGTTTGGTCTGGCGAGAGGTGGCCTTGTTTCTGACGTGCTTACATAGACCATAGTAGCATGTGTTGGCCAACACTATTCTGTATTAATTTTACAGGAATGCCGGACACAGACATAGCTTTAAGTATCTCTGAACGGATAGGGCTGTCGAATGCGGCTTTATAGTCGAGTAATATGTGGTATGTGTCGAAGTGATTTTCCTGGGTCTTTTCCAGGATTTGGCGCAGTGTGGAAATCTGGTGGTCATTGGTGAATTTGCCAGGTCTGAAGCCGCTTTGGTATGGTCCAATAATGTCATTGACCATTGACTATTTGATACCACAGAGCTTTTCAAAATGCTCCCTCCAGATCCTCAACTCGTTGGTAAAATTTCCGGACTTTATTCGCACTCCTGTACATCTCGATTTGTTCACTCTCATGTTTTTCTTGTTCTTTCTTCGTTTTTCTGAAAACACGTTTTTCTCCTCTCTCCTTTTCTCCCGATAATTATACATCACATTACGTGTTGCTACTTTTTGCAGGGTGGCTCTATACGCTTTGTTTTTCACATTAGTAGCATAACGACACTGCTTATCTTACCAAGGGTTTCTTGATGGTGGTTTTCGGTACCCAAGTATTCCTGCTACATTTAGACAGGTGCGTACCTTAGCTGCCACATGGTAATGGTCCGAAATGATATTCGCTACTCGAATCGATCGAACGTCTCAATCACTGGATGAATGCCTTCCGTCTATTACAGCATGAACAATTTGATTTCTCGTTGCTTGATCCAGGTGGCTTTGTATAAATCGATATGCTAGAATTATCATCTGATTTACTTACGCCAGTCCCTTTCCATCGCATTTCCTGTAAGGCAATAATATCGACTATGTACAGCCTAATATTTTAAGCATACCTTCGATTTGTGAGAGATGGGGCTTTTCTTTCCACCACAATGGAATCCTAAACCAAACATAGATGTTTCTTCACCGGAGTCATCCGATAATGTACTATTCATAATCAGAGAACAATTGTGTTTCGATTTATCAGCGTAAGTCTACTGAAATCCTGACAGAGCTCACAATATTTTAAGATGGAGATTTGAAATGTTAGACCCTAGTATATTTACGAAATGGAATATATTGATTCACTATTGGAAGTCTTCCATATAATGATGTCGCCCCCTTTTTTGGTATTTTGAAACTCTTCATAAAACAAAATATTTAATATAGGCTCATTTTGGCTCAGTAATCAGATGGATCAAAAATCTCCATTTTCGAACATGGTCATGGTTTGGAAGATATATGAAATCGAATCCTTTCCTTGAGCCTATCGTGCCTACCAGGTCTGCAAGACTCTCGGACGTATATTGTCCGTAACGGAATTTGGTACAAAGACACTTGTGCCTAAAACTATTTAATCATAACGAGGAGCACATATTCACCGCATTAGCCTGAAATCTGAGGCTATACAAAAAATGTTTAAATTTTTCTTCATTTGGAATTTTTTCAATGCATCCATTATCGACCTGATTTGTTTTCTTTGATACATATATAAAGGTGTGTGAGTGTGTGCAATATATTTCCAATTAAAACAATTCAAGGAAAAATTCCAACTAAAAATACCTGTAAACACAAACAACACGATCGACATAAATAAAACACAACACATTAGCCAAAGAAATTACCTCATCTTTTGTTAGAATGTGATCCACCAGGGTACGATCATCAGCCTTTTGTTTATCAATTCCTTTGATAAAATCAAAATATGTATTAACCACATTACCGGCACAATGGACCGTGACAACGGTGAAAATGGTCAGGAACAACGTGATAAAGGAGAAATCCGCCGACCACTGGGAACGAAAGGCTAATGCTGAACCCAATAGGGTGGGTACCAAACTGGCCGACAATGACCAGGGTCGTAGGGCTAGTAGATAGGTTTTTAGTTTCATAAATGTGCCGGTGGTTGAGAGATGGTGGTTTGTTGTAGCTTTTGTAGTCCTGCTGCTCGTAGATGATAGATTTGTCGTTGATTTGGCATGATGGTGATGATTCTGTTGATTGTTGTGATTGGCGATTTTGCCATTTGCAGTTGCCGAAGTTGTTTCTGCTGCTGGTGATGTTGCACCACCATTATTTTGCGCCCGTTTCCGCAGTAGACTTTCAGTTGCCGTTTCCTGGTCCATTGGGATGTGAAGTTTTTGTTGTTAGCTGTTGTAAAGAAGAGGAGTAGTGAAATAAAATTGTGGAAATAAATTGTTCGCTTACCTGTTGCTGTTGTTGAATATTAGCCCACTCAATTCGTACTAATTATCTTTCCAGTACGATTTGTTTATATTCGAAATTGAATAACCCACAATCTTGGCTGTTCCTTGTGAGTGCTCTTGTTCTTCTGGCTCTGCGTTAGATATGTATCTCTCGCTCTGTGTGTTATCCCAAAACAAAATCTATATATTTAAATAATTCGAAATGTGTGTTGATTGTTGTTGTTTTTGTGTATTTTTGTTGCTTGCTTGCGCTTGAGTATTGTGTGTTTACTTTATAATGAAATATGCTGATGAATGCCACACGCGCCACACAACACACAGACAGCCTCTTAGAATTGGTGTTGTTTTGTTGTATTACCAACAGCCAGCTAGCCTGCAGTCAGTCGATCAGTTTGTTTGGTGTCTGTCAGCCAGCCAGCCTGTCAGCAGTGTACCTTATTGTTGCTGATCTTTCTAACACACCAACAAATCACTACCAAAGCAAATTAATGAGTGAATATCAATAACAATTGTTTATTTCCGCCTCAATTTCATCAATATTCTCCGAACACCATATTGTTCAACAGTACAGTGTCACTTTGTCGTCTTCTTCCAGGCAGGCTCTTTCTTGTTTTCTTTTTGTGAGTGAGATGTGCCTGTCGCCTCCTTTCCTTTTTGTGTTCTACTTTGACGTGTTGTGTATTGTTGTTGTTTAGCCGTAGCAGCAGCAGCCAATATGCAGGAATCTTCGTGTTGTAACTGGTTTCGACTACTCCAAGTTGTACATTTGTTTACATTTAACCAATTGCTCTCCTTTTCACAATTTCTTTTTATTATCGTTATTCTATCCGTTCTCTACTACATTTGAATATTTTTTATTTTATATTTTTTTGATTTGTTAAGATTTTTAAAGAGTTTCCCTATAGAAATTTTCACTTATTTCTTCGATGTTGCGGCTACTTGCTCTCTCTTTTCTTTTTTGGCCTACTCTCCTCATATGTAACGTCACATCAAGTGTCATTTATGCTGCCAACTCTCACAGGAGATGAGACTACTAGGTAGGTTCACATGTTATGATTTGTTGTCATCTATGAATGCATGATGGCTGCCGTAATAGTGCTGTGTGGCAATTGTCAAAAATGATGAGAGCAGAGGGTTTATGAGATGTAAATGACCAGAAAGAGAGGAAAAATGTAAAACAATTTAAATACATAATATAATTAAATAACCAATTCAATTAATAATAGAGAATACAAATGACAAGGGTGCTCTCTTTGGTGTTTTTTTTAATAAAAACACTTATAATGTTTGTATTTGTGTGAGTTAAACAAAGAAGATGCTAACATGTGAGCGACCATATGCAACCGAGCGTTACAGTGTTAATTAGTGGCGTACGTAACGTGACGCATTTTAGTGTTACGTTGTAACGTAGTGCAATAGAGAATGGTGGCGTATGGAATAATGCGTAGTCGGCGACAGTTATAAAAAGCTGATTGATTTAATAGAAGCAATCTATCAGTTATTGTTTTTATAAATTAAATCCATATTAGACCTTCCAATGGATATAGTAAGAATGAGATTTACACTAAGGAAAAAGAGTAAAGGGAAAAATAATAAAAATAATTATTCAAAACACGATATTTTTATACCCTTCACCACACTGTCCTACAGGGTATTATGTCTTTGTGCATATGTTTGTAACAGGCAAAAGAAAACGAGATAGAATCATGGTTCCTTTTGAGAATATGCATAGAATCACTTTTTAAGTCGATTTATGCATGTCCTTCCGTCCACCCGTCCGTCTGTTTGTCTGTCTACGTTAAATTATAAACAAAGTACAGGTCGCATTTATGATCCGAATTGAATGAAATTTGGCACAGCTCATTTGTTTGGCCCTAGGACGAACCCTATTGAAATTGGGAAAAAATCGGTTCAAATTTAGATATAGCTCCCATATATTCGTCCGATTTAATGTAAATGGTGTACCAATGCCCCTATATATCTTCCGATTAGCACGCAATTTCGTATAGCGTACTGAATTGAGTCTAGAATGATGTGTGTAAAATTTCTTGAAAATCGGTTCAGATTTAGATATAGCTCCCATATATATCTTCCTTCGATTTAAGGTAAATGGTGAACCAAAGTCCCTAAATATCTTTCGATTTGCAGGAAATTTGACACAGCGTATTGAATTAAGTCTGGAATGATGAGTGTTAAGTTTTGTGAAAATCGGTTCAAATTTAGATATAGCTCCAATATATAATTTCGAACGATTTAAGCTAGATGTTGCACCAAAGTCCCTATATACCTTCGATTTGTACGAAATTTGGCATACCGTATTGAATTAAGTCTAGAATGATGTGTATTAAGTTTCCTGAAAATCGGTCTAGATTTATATATATATATATATCTCATATATATTTTCGTCCGATTTAAAGTAAATGGTGAACCAAAGTCCCTATATACCTTTCGATTTGCACGAAATTTGACACAGCGTACTAAATGATGTGTGTTAAGTTTTGTGAAAATCGGTTCAGATTTAGATATAGCTCCCATATATATTGTTGTCCGATTTTAGGTAAATGGTGCGTTAAAGTTTCTATATATCTTTCGATTTGTATGAAATTTTGCATAGTGTATTGAACTAAGTCTAGAATGATGTGTGTTAAGTTTCGTGAAAATCGGTTAAGATTTAGATATAGCTCCCATATATATATTCGCCCAATTTTAGGTAAATACTCCACTAAAGTCGCTGGAAATCTTTTGATTTACACGAATTTTGGCATAGCGTACTGAATTAAGACTAGAATGATGTGTGCAAATTTTCATGGAAATCGGTTCAGATTCTTATATATCTTTCGTTCAATTTCATACGTTTGTTAGGCTCAGTCCGACTTTACAACTTTCCTTACTGGTTTTTCATTAAAAAATCCACCAAACATTTTTTTTTTCAATAAAAAATACCCTTTTCACCTTTTCATTTATTTTAATCCTTTATTGAATCAACATTACGTCAATTTCTCCTCCTCGCACACTCATTCTTTGCTGATTAACCACATTAATTACATTTCGAATCCAATCAAACAGGGTAGTGCCTTTTTTACCAATTTCCGCATAACCACAGTTGGTTTGTTGGTTGGCTGGTTAAGTAGTAGAGAGTCACTTTAACGAAGAGAAGTGATGAGAAGAAGACGAACGACCAAACCTTATTTAAAAAATCGAACCGAACGAAATCTGTATAAATATTTAATGGTGTTCTTTGTAATCAATTTGTTGCCAAACATTCCAGAGTAAAATTTGTTGATGTCCTTCCCCCCATCCATCCACCCACCCACATATTTAATGGTCATTTGACCTCGATCAACGACGAAAAAAATTGAACGAATGAACGAACTGAAAAAATTGCAAGCAAACGATAAAAATCACTGTCGAGTTTTTATGGCTTCATTGGAAAGTCAGCCAACCATTTAGTGACAGAGGCAAAAAGCCAGCCAGCCAACCAGCCATCGTGTTAGCCAAGTGTAGATGGATGCTGCCATGTCCTCTTTGCCAAAAAAAGAAAGAAGAAAAAAAAATAGTAATGAAAGTAGTAAAGTTGGACTGGACCGACTATATGATACCCTTCACCACTTTGGGAATATTCTATATAGTCTCCTAACAGATGTCGCCTAAAATCGGACGAAAATATATATGGAAGCTATATTTAAAGCTGAACAGATTTTCACGAAGAATAAATTTGGTGCAAATCTAAAGATATATAGGGACTTTGGTGCACCATTTACACTAAATCGGTCGAAAAAATATATGGGAGCTATATCTAAATCTGAACCGATTTTCACGAAACTTACCACACATCATTCTAGGCTTAATTCAGTGTGCTATGCGAAGTGTCGTCCAAATCTAAAGATATATAGGGACTTTGGTGCACCATTTACACTAAATCGGTCGAAAAAATATATGGGAGCTATATATAAATCTGAACCAATTTTTACGAAACTTACCACACATCATTCTAGACTCCATTCAGTATGATGTGTCAAATTTCGTGTAAATCGAAAGATATATAGGGATTTTGGTGCACAATTTTCCTTAAATCGGACGAAAATATATATGGGAGCTATATCTAAATCTAAACCGATTTTCACGAAACTTAACACACATCACTCTAGTCTTAGTTCAGTAGGCTGTGCGAAATTTCGTGCAAATAGGAAGATATATAGGTACTTTGGTACACCATTTACCTCAAATCGGACGAAAAAATATATGGTAGCTATATCTAAATCTGAACCGATTTCCACGAAACTTAACACACATCATTCTAGACTTTAGTCAGTACGCTATGCCAAACTTCGGGCAAATCGAATGATATATAAGGACATTGGTGCACTATTTACATTAAATCGGACGAAAATATATATGGGAGCTATATCTAAATCTGAACCGATTTTAACGAAATTTAACACACATCATTCTAGACATAATTCAGTACGCTATGCCAAATTTCGTGCAAATCGAAAGATATGTAGGCACATTGGTGCACTATTTACCTAAAATCGGACAAAAATATATATGGGTGTCATATCTAAATCTGAACCGATTTTCCCAATTTGAATAAGGTTCGTCCTTAGGCCATATAAATAAGCTTTATCAAATTTCACCCAATTCGCATCGTAAATGCGACCTGTACTTTGTTTACAATTTAACATCTACAGTAGGACAGACGGACGGACATGCATAAATTGACTTAGAAAGTGATTCTATGCATATTCTCAAAAGGAACCATGTGTCTATCTCGTTTCCTTTTGCCTGTTACAAACATATGCACAAAGACATAATACCCTGTACCACAGTGTGTGCAAAAAAATTACCAAAAATCGATTGCAAATGAATACATTTGTATTCTCAGGTGTATGTGTGTGTACATGTGTATGCGGGCACGAATTTGTGTGAAAACATGGAAATTATACATTGGCGAGCCAAAAAAAAATGTTGACATTGGGTTGGGTTGAGGACACAGAGATTTGGGTCAATACAACAGAAAATAACAACAAAAAATAGCTAAAATTTTTAAATTTCACAATTTTTCAAATTAAATTTCTAGTGACTTTATTTTAATATATAATATCGAACTACCCTATTATCAATTAGCTGGCTGGCTGGCTGGCTGGTTGACTGGCCTCCATTTACATTCATTATCTATCCCCCTTCGGATAATGAATATCAAGTGTTTTTGTTTAACATTTTGACCCCGCTACTAATCGCAGTTTGGCCTTGTGCCCTCTCGTGGGGAAGATAGATAAACACATTACGTTGGTCAGTTGCCATCACCAGGGTATAGCTGCCGAACTAATTGCAAAGCTCCATGGCAAACAATTTACCATTAACATGGTAATAATGGTCAGCAGAAAAATTGAGGATGCAATTGAATATTTTTTTGTTTGGTTTGGTGGCATGAAAAAGGAATTAAAAAAATGGAAAGAAGAATGTGTAGAAGGAGTGAATTTTATCAAAGAAAATTTTCATGCCTGGATATATATATATATATATATATATATATATATATATGGGAAATTACAAAATTCTTTTAAAATTCCATTAAAAAAAATTTGAAAAATTTTTTTGCGAGCACATTCCTGATTTTTGGTACATAGGTTAAGAAAAATATGCTGATTCGAAATATGTTCGCGTTCACAAATTCGGATGCTGCGCACAAAAGTTATAGCGGTTTTAAATCTTGTATTTCAAATATAAATTAAATGAATTCCTATTCGTTGTAATTCGCGAATTTCTTCACAAATGCTTAAACACCATTGTTATCTTTGCATACTAGTCAAATCACACTGAAATACGGTTTAATAGTCGCGAAAAACAAATAGAAACATGAAGATATCGGAAAATAAAATAAATTAATTTTTGAATTAAAACAAATGTTTTTTGGAATTTTCGATTTTTTAGTATGTTTAAGAGGACACGGTTTTGCCTTAATCTTCTAAAATATACGACGCTTTCTTTTGCAAATTCTTTTAGATGATTGTTAAATATCGGCAGATTCATCTGATAAGAGTTTCGACGTCATTAATGGCTAAATATATTGCACTTACAATACATAAAAATTATCAATATTGAAAAGCTTGCAATTCGCGAATTAGTTGAAATCAGTTGATGCGCATGCGATTTTCGTATAAACCGAATCAATGTCTTTCAATAATTATTAATTTTTCGATGTTTAATTTAGCGGTCAAAGTGTGCCACTCGATGCACTTTACTATGCAAAAACCCTAAAAATGGCTAAAAATCACGCAACGTGCATACGATTTTTATGCGCATCCGATTTTAGTAATCTCCTATGAAAATACGCAAAAGGACACCTATTTTAAAAGGATCGGTTAAGAACCGCGGATGTGCCTCCACAATCAATTTTGGATAAAATATGCATATTATTCGCGTATCGATGTATTTTTGACCTATTTCCACACAGATTCGCGAATTTGACAATACAAGCATAAATGAATGTAAAATTAATTCGAAGAAAACCGCGATTATTTACGCGAATTTGTCAAAATAAGTTTTTGCAGTTTTTCCCACATTCAAGGTACCTATATCCGCCGTTTTATTGGACGGAATTCAACATGGATGGGCTCATTAGATCCGCCACGTAAAAAAACTAAAATCACGCGGGGTTCCACGGAATTTGAATGGACTTTCTTAATTTAAGACTCAAAAAATATGTTTTTTATAAAAATTTACGCACCAAATTTTCGTCTTTGGAACCCAATTGCAAAGAAGCTACAGTGAGCACATTCATGAGATATACACTAAACGAAGCAGAATCACATGTTCTACGATCCTATAATTAGTTTATTCTATTATCTGGATGCGCATCCTAATTATAAGAAAAATTCAAAAAACACCGAAAATCCGGCTTCAAAATGTCAGCATCCATTTTGGGTGGATGCAGTGATTATATCGAAAAATCATACATTAGAACCATATTGTCCATGGGGTATTCTGCAACTTAGTCACTGATCACATGTGCGTGCATTGTGTAGTTTAGCCACAAATCGGGAACGAACACAAAAAAACTCGTTGGCTTCAACACATTTTTACCCATTTTTTTACATTACCACCTCCACAGCTTCCACGCAACTTATTATTTATTACCAAAATTTCAAGATTTTGATAAGAACACTTCATTTTATAGAATTGAATTTAAATTATATGCAATATGTTCATATTTCGCGAGTTATAACCTTGCAAACCTCAGCTTCAAGGAATTTAAAAGATTTTTGTAATTTCCCATATATATATTTATACCCTACAGAACTATGTTGTCAGGGTATTATAGTTTTGTGCAGCCCCAAAAGTTTGTAACTCCGCGAAATATTGGTCCTAGACCCACCTTTAAGTATACCGATTGTCATATCTCGACTAGCTGAGTCGATCTAGGCAGGTGTGTCCGTCTGTCTGTCCATTAAAATTTGTAAATACGATACAGGCCACAGTTTTGGACCAACCTTCACGAAATTTTGCATGTAGCATGGGTTCTGCCCAATGAAGGCCCCCTATTTTGGTAAAGATCATTTGATGTTTAGGGAATGAAACGGACCAATGTCGGTTTTTCTGGTCGCTCCAGCGGCCGCAATTATGGTCCGAACGTCAAGAAATTTTACATGGAGAAGGGGATCGGGCCAAAGAATAAGCATGCCTGTTTTGATAAAGATTGGTCAATATTTAGTGGGTCAAATGAACCCTGACTTTTGTGTGAAAAATGACAAAATTTGTATTCTATAGCGTATATATTTACCCCTGAAGGCCATAGACCCGAGAAGTTGATAGTATACCCAAGGGGAGTGGTTGGTCTTTAAATTGATACCAATTATATTGTCGTATGTACTCGGATGTGGGAGATACACTTAAATATTTACAGGTGCTTACGTATTCATATATTACTTAGTAACCCATTACCACACTAGAGGGCAGGAATATAGCGCTGATCGCTTTGAAATGTTCCATGAGGTTCCAGTTATGTTCAAGAACAACGTCTATAATTTTCTGTGATGATCAGATAATAATTTTGGGATGAAGTGGACCGAAAATTTATTTATTGTGTTTTTTCGAGTCGATCTATAGGCCACAATTGAAAGCCGAACATAACAACAGAACCCAAGGTGAAGGGAATCTGGACAAGTAATTAGAAGGGATGTACGGTCAAGAGGGTGCGAACATAGCTAAATTTTTTCTAGGCTCAGAAACAGAAAATGCACAGAAAGTTAGATTTTCGTGAAAGTTGTGTAGGGTATCATGTGATTGGCCCCGTCCGACTATACTGTTCCGCTCACTGGTTTTTATACCCTTCACCACACTGTGATACAGGGTAATATGTCTTTGTTCATTTGTTTGTAACAGGCAAAAGGAAACGAGATAGACCCATGGTTCCTTTTGAGAATATGCATAGAATCACTTTTAAGTCGATTTATGCATGTCCTTATGTCCGTACGTCTGTCAGTTTGTCTGCCTGTCTATCCATGTAAAATTGTAAACAAAGTACAGGTCGCATTTATAACCCGAATTAAATGAATTTTGGCTCAGCTCATTTATTTGGCCCAAGGACGAATAGATAAAAAAATTTAGATAAATAGTGCACCGAAGTTCTTATATACCTTCGATTTGCACGAAATTTGGCACAGCTTAATAAGTTGAGTCTAGAATGATGTATTCTAAATTTCGTGAAAATCGGCCCAGATTTAGATATAGCTCCCATCTATATTTTCCACCGATTTTATGTAAAAGGTGAACCAAAGTCAATATATTTCTTTCGATTTGCACGAAATTTGACATAGCGTACTGAATTGAATATAGAACGATATGTGTTAAATTTCGTGAAAATCGGTTCAGATTTAAATATAGCTGCCGTTTATATTCGTCCGATTTTATGTAAATGGTGCATAAAAGTCCCTTTATATCCTTCGATTTGCACGAAATTTAGCATAGTGTATTGAAATGAGTCAAGAATGATGTGTGGTAAGTTTCAGAAAAATCTGTTCAGATTTAGATATAGTTCCTATATATATGTTCGCCCGATTTAATGTAAATATTATACCAAGGTCCCTATATATCTTTCGATTTGGACGAAATTTAGCACAGCGTACTATGTTGAGTCTAGAATGATGTGTGCAAAGTTTCGTGAAAATCGGTTCAGATTTAGATATAGCTCCCATATATATTTGCGTCCGATTTATTAGAAATGGTGCACCAAAGTCCCTATATATCCTTCGATTTGCACGAAATTTGGCATAGCTTACTAAATTTGGTCTAGAATAATGTGTGTTAAGTTTCCTGAAAATCGGTTTAGATTTAGATGTAGCTCCCATATCTATTTTAGGCCGATTTTACGTTAATGGTGCACCAATGTCCCTATATATCATTCGATTTGCACGAAATTTGCATAGCGTAATGAATTGTGTCTAGAATGATGCGTGCTAAGTTTCGTGAAAATCGGTTCAGATTTAGATATAGCTTCCATATATATTTTCGTCCGATTTTAGATAAATAGTTCACCAAAGTCCCTATATATCTTTCGATTTGCACGAAATTTGGCATGGCATACTGAATTGAACCTGTAGTGATGTTTGCCAAGTTTCGTAAAAATCGGTCCAGACTTAGATATATATTTTCGTCCGATTTAAGGTAAATGGTGCACCCAAGTCCCTATATATCTTTCGATTTGCACGAAATTTGGCATAGCGTACTAAATTGAGTCTAGAATGATGTGTGGTAAGTTTCAGAAAAATCTGTTCAGATTTCGATATAGCTTCCATATATATTTTCTTCCGATTTTACGTACATAGTGCACCAAAGTCCCTATATACCTTTCGATTTGCAAGAAATTTGGCACAGCGTAATGAATTGAGTCTAGAAAGATGTGTGTTAAATTTCTTGAAAATCGGTTCAGATTTAGATATAGTTCCCATATATATTTTCCTCCGATTTTATGTAAATGGTACACCAATGTCCCTATATATCTTTCGATTTGGACGAAATTTGGCATAGCGTACTGAATTGAGTCACGAATTATGTGTGCAAAGTTTCGTGAAAATCGGTTCAGATTTAGATATAGCTCCCATATATATTTTTATCCGGTTTTAGGTAAATAGTGCACCCAAGTCCCTTAAAATCTTTCGGTTTGCACGAAATTTGGCACAGCGTAACGATTTAGGTCTAGAATGATGCGTGTTAAGTTTTCTGAAATCGGTTCAGATTTAGATATAGCTTCTATATCTGACCAAATGACAAATTTAGTATCGGTTGCAGAATGACATGTTTATGGATCAAATTTCATGTTAATGGTCCTACAAAAATGCGACGTCTGTTTTGATTTCATCTGTTGAATATACCCAATGTTGTAAAGGGTATCATATAGTCGGCCCCGCCCGACTTTACTACTTTCCTTACTGGTTTTAATTTATTGTCAATGTTTAAAATATTTTTTTCAATTTTGCATTTTTTTCCAAATTTTTTAAATATTTTTTTTCATTGCTTCAATATTTGAAATTAAAGAAAAATCGAATTTGTATAATTTTTCCCAATCTTGGATATTAAAGAACATTTTTTTCCTGCTAATATTCGCAAATGATTACGTGACGGATTTATATATCTTCCTCCATCCATCCATGCATTCAATCCATTTCTGTATTTGTTTTATTATCTTCCTGTCTATTTGGCATGGCTGTCGAAGTGTTGCTGTTGTTGGCCACTTATGCTTCTATATATCAATCAAGTACTGTTCTGTTCCATGTTCCAATCGAACGTGTGTTTACAAGTTTAGACAAATAGATTCAAATGTGTGCTTTCAACAGTGCATTGAATGATAAATACTGGGAAGGAAGGAGAAAGTGTGAAAGTAAAACAATACACTCGAAGAAAAAATATAGTTATTAAAAGAAATAAAAAAATTGGATTACTACCTTCCTGTTGACTCTGAGTCATTTTCCTGATGAGGAAAAACATTTAAATAAAATTAACTAAAATTTTTCCTTGGCTGTAATGAAAATACAAATCCAAATATGTACTGAAAAAAAATTGCAAAATGAATGACGACAATGGTGATGATGATGATCAAAATTCCAGCCAAATGGAAATGTGTTACAATCTGTAACGATTTATTTATTGGATTATACGGGTTCGGTACGATACTCCTCCATCAGCGGAGTAATGGAGCCATATTGAATTCTACTGCTCGAAAAAATATGTAATCAAAATCAACAACCACACACAGAGGTACCTATCTATACAAACACAATCACCAGTCAGTTAACATCGAATAAAACACCCGGAGTGAATGGTTGCAGCTACAGGACCCACTTGAACAATGCCATCCTTCAAACACAATTACAAGTACCCCTCACACAAACACTTAAATAAATGGTTCAACTCACTCCCACACACATCGAGAGAACTGTCGACAATTGCAACAAACAACAAAACATACAAATACAAATAAAGTGCAAAACAATTGAAAGCTTTTGTAGACGAGCGATAATGGCGCCCAACATTTCCGCATAACAACTTCCGTTACAATTTTTACAATTGTTTCCGCTTTTAGTCGAGCAGTAGCAGCAACAGCAGGATTATTTATAGAGTTCAGCGAGTTTTGTAGGTGTGGGCCGGTGTGTACACCCGGCCCGGAGAACAATTGTATCTGCAGGCACATAAATCTGCTACTCGAAAATGTAACTTTTGTTGTTGGAGATATTGGTGTTGTAAATCGGTGTAAATTGTTTGCACAGTGGGATGGGTGAAACCTACAATTTTTATTTAAAAATTCAGGAAAAATATTTAAGAAGTAAATTTTTTATATATGGCATAGGGGATGATAGAAACCAAGCAACGGCTCTGATTGGCTATTTTCATCACCCGATGAAATAGTGAGCTAATATGTGCCGCTAGTTCACACATAAGAACTATAAAAAATGGGTTGAGGTGTCGGGTATGTTGCCCACACTCGGAAAACCGAACCTACTATATAAAAGCAATGAAAAAGAAAAAACCCTTATGTTGACGATCCCCGCAAACGTATAAAGGACCACGATCTGCACTTGGAATGTGCGCACGTTGTACAGAAAAGGTGCAGTGTTCGCTTTGGCGGATGTACTCAAGAAGTAGAAAGCCGATATTATTGCGGATCTCCAGATTCAGATTTTTTTAATGCAAAAATCGGAAGGGAAAATATCTTTGGCCCCACCGTCGGAAAATTCTGCCTCCACGAAGAAACATCACACAACGGCATGAGGTTGATTGACTTCGCGGCCGCAAAAAAAAACTTGGTAGTTAGCAGCACCTGATTCAAGCATCTCGATATACACAAAGCTTCTTGGATTTCTCCCGATCGAACATCGAGAAATCAAATCGATCATGTTGTGTTAGACAGAAGGCATTCATCCAGTGTTTTAGACGTCCGATCTATCCGAGGAGCGAATATGGATTCGGGCCATTACCTCGTGGCAGCCAAGGTACGCACCCGTCTTAATGTAGCAGCAAAGGTGCGATCTAATGTAACACGGAAATTTGACGTCGAAAAGCTGCAAACACAAAAGTTAGCCTACTCCGTTCAACTTACCCAACTGCTTGACGAAAGCAGCCCTTGTCCCGATAATAATATAGAAGCACATGGGTAAAGGATTGCCCAATCCCTACAAACTGCAGCAAAAGCAACACTTGGGTTCCAACGATCACCACCAATAAATCCGTGGTACGATCAGGAGTGTCGCAATGCTACTGATATGAAGAACGCAGCGTATAGGGCAACCTTGCGGACAGTAGCAACACATAATGCGATGGAGAGCTATCGGGAGAAAGGAGAGAGGAGAAAGAACAAGAAAAACGTGAGCGTGAACAAATCGGGATGTACAGGAGTCAGATTGAAGTCCGAAAATTCTACCAACGGGTAAAACACCAAACCGAAGGCTTTTGTGGTGGAGGCACATCCTCCTGTGGAGATAAAGAAGGAAACCTGGTGACAGATATAGCGTGCTGAGGATCTGGAAGGAGCATTTTGAAAAATTTCTGGTATCAAATAGTATACCTATCCAAGATGAAGTCTGAATATCAATCGGCTGAAGAATAATAAAGCAGCAGATGCCGATGGGTTACAAGCCGAACTATTCAAGACTGGTGGTCAGATGCTGGTAAGTAACATGTACCGGCTGATTAGTACAATTTGGCTAGAAGAATGCATGCCCAATGATTGGAACCTCAGCATCCTGTGTCCCGTGCACAAAAAATTAGACAAAACGATATGTGCCAACTATAGAGGAATAAGTCTCCGTTCCATCGCATATAAAGTGTTATCCAGCGTACTGTGTGAACGACTGAATCCAATGGACAATGACATTATTGGACCATCCACCATTGGCCAGATTTTCACACTGTTCCAAATCCTGGAAAAAAACCCACGAAAAACACATTGACACATTCCACCTATTCGTCGACTATAAAGCCGCATTCGACATTCCTATCCGTTCAGAGGCGTATAAATCTATGTCTGCGTTTGGCATTCCTACAAAATTAATACGGCTATGCAGGATAACTTTAACTGGCACAAGATCAGCAGTTAAAGTCGGAAAGGCCCTTTCGGAGCTCTTTACTACCGAACGAGGATTCAGACAAGGTGATAGTTTGTCGTGTGACCTTTTTAACATCCTGCTGGAAAAGGTCATACAAGAGGCAAAGGTGAACAGAAATGTCACACTGTACACAAAACAGCATATGTTACTCAGCTCCGCCGATGACATCGACATAATGGGTCGAACATTGAGAGCGGTAACAGCCACCTTTGAACAAATTGAGAAGGAATCGGCCAAAGTGGGTCTGGCAGTAAACGGCGAGAAGACCAAGCTTATGGTATCAATGCGCAAGACGTCCAGTAGACTCGGACCAACTGTGGAACTTGAGAACTACAGCTTCGAGGTAGTCAAAGATTTTATATACCTATGTACCGCCATAAACAAAACGAATGACATCAGTTTTGAAATTCGGAGAAGGATAGAGATGGCCAATAGATGCTACTATGGTCTAAGTAAGCAGTGTAGAAACAAGACCACCTCCCGCCAGACCAAACACACACACTACAAGACGCTGATACTACCCGTGCTGTTATATTGATCTGAAGCATGGGTACTTGCGCAAGCAGATGAGGCAGCTCTTGGAGTGTTTGAGAGAAAAATTCTTCGAAAGATCTATGGACGGATCTGCGTTGACCATGAGTTGTACCAGCTATTCTCGGACATCGACATTGTTAGGCGTATTGAGCTGCAGCGAGTACGTTGGCTAGGTCATGTTGTGAGAATGGATGAAGATGCCCGCAGCCCAGAAGGCATATAAAAGCGAACCAGGTGATGGTTCACGCATAAGGAGAAGGCCACAACTAAGATGGAAAGACCAAGTGGAAGACAGCATTGCCGAATATGGTCTTTCAAATAGGAAAAACTGCGCAAAAGACCGACGCGCCAGGAAATCTTTTTTAAGCTCGGCTTATGGAACGAAAGTTCTGTCACCAGCCAGTTAAGTAAGTAATAAGGCGGGGATTTTTAAACAAATATTTTTTTGATCCACTGTCCAATATATAAATTTACATACGTGTGCTCACACATATATGTGATATATTTATAACTACTCATACTCGGAAAGTTAATAAATGAGGTGGTGTTGGTAATTGTTTGAGTATAACAACAGCAATTCATAAACAAAAGTTGTCTGCCTTGATTGCACAGACAATAAATTATATTTTGCTGTAATGAGTTAGTGAGTGTCAGAATGTTGGTGTGATACAAATACATATATGCTGCACCCTATCACACATAAGGTGGGTAAGGTGTTAAGGTCCGCAATTTAAAATATAGAACCTCTTATCCGGAAATATTGTGTCTGATATCGCTAAAGGAAATACTTTTCTGGAATTTATCTATGAGAAAGAAATATGTCTATTGTCGAAGTGAAGGGTGTAGGATGAACCCGATTCGGCTCGATTGCATTTATTTTATTTTTATCATTTCTCATTTCATATTCTGAGGCATATGTTGTCCTCATAAAAAATATAGGCATGTATCTCTGGTAAATTAGTTTACACAACTAAGGATGTGTACGTGTAGACATGATTATGGCATCTGCGGGTGTGTGGACGTGTGTCTTCGTGTAATGATGAATTTTCTTTTGCAGCGATGAAAGAAAAATGCTTTTGACATGCACACATACATATGTGTCTATATGTGTTTATGACTAAGTGGGGAAACACTTTGAACGTGATGTATGTAATTGGCAAAGCTAAAGCCGTAAAATTATCTTAAATACTTTGAGGCATATGCTGATTGCGAGGGTGTATGAAAAAATATGTTTTTTATACCCTTCACCACACTGTGGTACAGGGTATTATGTCTTTGTGCATATTTTTGTAACAGGCAAAAGGAAACGAGATAGACACATGGTTTCTTTTGAGAATATGCATAGAATCGCTTTCTAAGTCGAATTATGCATGTCCGTCCGTCTGTCCATGTTAAATTGTAAACAAAGTACAGGTCACATTTATAATCCCAATTGGATGAAATTTGGCACAGCCCATTAATTTGGCCCAAGGACGAACCCTATTGAAATTGGGAAAAATCGGTTCAGATTTAGATATATCTCCCATATATATTTTGGTCCGATTTAAGGAAAAGGGTGCACCAAAGTCACTATATATCTTCCAAATTTTTACGAAATTTGGCAAATCGTACTGAATTAGGCCTAGAATCATGTGTGATGAGTTTCGTGAAAATCGGTTCAGATTTAGATATAGCTCCCATATATATTTTCGTCCGATTTATTGTAAATGGTGCAAAAAAGACCCTTGTATATATTTTTCGATTTGCACTGAATTAAGACTATAATGATGTGTGCTAAGTTTCGTAAAAATCGGTTCAGATTTAGATATAGCTGTCATATATATTTTCGTCCGATTTAATGTAAATGGTGCACCAAACTACTGGATTTGCACGAAATTTGGCACAGCGTATTGAATTAAGCCTAGAATGATGTGTGATAAGTTTCGTTAACATCGCTTCAGATTTAGATATAGCTCCCATATATATTTTCGTCCGATTTTATGTAAATGGTGCACCAAAGACCCTATATATCTTTCGATTGGCACACAATTTGCCACGTCCTACTGAATTAGGCCTAGAATGATATGTGATATATTTCGTGAAAATCGGTTCAGATTTAGATGTAGCTCCCATATATATTTTTTTCCGATTTTTTGTAAATGGTGCACCAAAGTCCCTATATATCTTCCGATTTACACGAAATTTGGCACAGCCTACTGAATTAAGCCTAGAATGATTTGTTATAAATTTCGTGAAAATCGGTTCAGATTTAGATATAGCTCACATATATTTTTTCGTCCGATCTAAGGTGAATGGTGCACCAAAGGCCCTATATATCTTTCGATTGGCACACAATTTGGCATGTCCTACTGAATTAGGCCTAGAATGATATGTGATATATTTCGTGAAAATCCGTTCAGATTTAGATACAGCTCCCATATATATTTCCGATTTAAGGTAAACGGTCCACCAAAGTCCCTATATATCATCCGATTTACTCGAAATTCGGCACAGCCTACTGTATTAAGCCTAGAACGATGTGTGCTAAGTTTTGTAAAAATCGGTTCAGATTTAGATGTAGCTCCCATATATATTTTCGTCCGATTTAAGGTAAATTGGGCATCAAAGTCCCTATATATCTTCCGATTTACTCGAAATTTGGCACAGCGTACTGAATTAGGCCTAGAATTATGTGTGATAAGTTTCGGGAAAATCGGTTCAGATTTAGATATAGCTCCCATATATATATAATTCTTAGAAAAATATTTGAAAAAACCCATTCCTTTTACAACATTTTTTTTCTACTCCACTGTATCCTCACACATACATTCACACACCACATTTCATCCACGCCATTGCTTTTGAATTATCTCTTCCGCCTGTAATGTAATTTATTTCAAAATGAAAATAGCTCATATATTTTGCTGTCGTTGTTGTTGTTATAACCAAGTATATCCCCTGTCTGTCAATGGTATTTGCATTACAAAGAGAATATTTTTTTCTTGTATTTTATATTGTTGTCTCATTTTTAATATATTTTTCATATGAAATTGGATTTTAGGATTCTGCTGTTCCGAAAATAAATTAAAAAATAACAATCTGAATAAACAGCGCAGCGAATCAAATTTGAGTTAAAAGAAAAAACGGAAAAAGAATTATGTTTCTCATGTTTGGATTATGGGATGCCAAATTTTATGAATCGTCAAATCAAATCGAAATCCTAATTTGTTAAAGGATTTTTATTTCAACACCCAAAAACATTTTTATTAGCTTTGTAAATATAATGAAAAAATTTTCATTCGGTTGGCGTATGAGTACCAACAATACTCATACGCCACTGTGCCACATACATAGACGGAAAGATCTCCATTACTTATCACTGTTCCGTGTAATGCTTATTACCAACATACCGATTAAAAACCAACAACATTTACACTACAAATTACAACAATCCACATTACTATTACTGCAACACGTTATGCAGCGGCAGTAACAAAAGGAACAACAACAACAATCGATTATTAATTCCACTCACCATTAAACGTGATGTGGAGACCATGTAAGCAATATACCTTATCATCCATACATCCATCGACCATCTAGACAACCCGAACCGCACATGTCCATTAACATTGAATAACATTCACATTCCGTATGGATCGGAAGGATCAATGCAACAATGCATTTAATTACTACAGAGGTTGTGTGAGGGTGTGTGCGTGAATGTGTGAATACGGCCGACAACAAAATTAAGTTGTACACATTACATTTGTAGCGGTAATGATGACCATGCATGTGAAATGTGCACACGTTCACGTGGTCAACAGGCGTGAGTGAATTTCACGTTATATATACATACACATTGGTTATATTGACTAACAATTACTCACACTTGTGACATATCACACGAGAACGCGTGAGCGTGCATATTAAATATTGATAGCAGGAATTTAAGTAGATAATAAATAAAGCAAATAATAACCAGTAAGGAAAGTCGGACTGGGCCGACTATATGATACATATGATACCCTTCACCACCCTACATATGTATCCTTCATTTGTGCATTTTGAAGTATATATAGGGACTTTGGTGCACCATTTACATAAAATCGGACGAAAATATATATGGGAGCTATATCTAAATCTGAACCGATTTGTACGAAACTTAGCACACATAATTCTAGACTCAATTCAGAACGCTGTGCCGAATTTCGAGCTAATCGAAAGATATTAAGGGACTTTGGTGCACCATTTACATTAAATCGGACGAAAATATATATTGGAGCTATATCTAAATCTGAACCGATTTTCATAAAATTTAACACACACAATTCTACTCTTAATTCAGTACTCTATGCCAAATTTCATGCTAATCGAGATATATTTAGGGACTTTGGTGCACCATTTGCCTTAAATCGGACGAAAATATATGGGAGCTATATATAAATCTGAACCGATTTTCCCGAAACTTAACACCTATCATTCTAGACTTAATGTAGTACGTTATGCCAAATTTCGTTCAAATCGAAGGATATAAAGGGACTTTGGTGTACTATTTACCTAAAATCGGACGAAAATATATATATGGGAGCTATATCTAAATCTTAACCGATTTCCACGAAACATAGCACACATCATTCTACTCTTAATTAAGTACGCTGTGCAAAATTTCGTTCAAATCAAAAGATAAATATGGTCTTTAGTGCACCATTTACATTAAATCGGACGAAAATATATATGTGACCTATATCTAAATCTGAACCGATTTTCATAAAAATTTACATACACAATTCTACTCTTAATTCTGTACGCTGTGCAAAATTTCCTGCAAATTGAGTGATATATAGGACTTTGCTGGACCATTTACTTTAAATCGGACAAAAATATATATGGGAGCTATTCTAAATCTGAACCGATTTTCCCGAAACTTAACACTCATCATTCTAGACTTAATTTAGTACGCTATGCCAAATCTAAACCGATTTTTCTCAATTTCAATAGGGTTCGTCCTTGGGCCAAATTAATGAGCTGTGTCAAATTGCATCTAATTCGGATAATAAATGCGACCCGTACTTTGTTTACAATTTAACATCGACAGGACGGGCGGACGGACGGACATGCATAAATCGAATCAGAAAGTGATTATATGCATATTCTCAAGAGGAACCATGTGTCTATCTCGTTTCCTTTTGCCTGTGCCACAGAATACCCTTCTCCATGTATAAATTCGGGATGTTTGGGCCATAATTGCAGCCTCTGGAGCGACTAGAAAATCACATAAAGATAATTTTTTTGGTCCATTTCATCTCCTAAATATTAACCGATTTTTATCAAAATCAATAGGTCTTCATTGGCCAGAACCCATCCCATCCATAACTGTGGCCTGTATCGTGTTTACCAATTATAATGGACAGACAGACAGACGACGGACATACATGTCTAGATCGACTCAGCTAGTCGAGATATGACGATCGGTATACTTAAAAGTGGGTCTAGGATATATTTCGTGGCGTTACAAACTCTTGGGGCTGCACAAAGCTATAGGACAACTATGTTGTGTAGGTATATATCATAGTTGTGTAGGGTATAAAATCATAAAAAAAATAAGTTTTTTACATCCACAATCATTTGAGACTTTGAAAAATATTCTTTAAAAAATTCAATCCTTATTTTGGATTTAAAAAAATCCACATTTACATTTTTTTATTTTTAATTTCCATTGCAGGCTACAGTTGAACATGCTCGGCATTGTATAAAAAGGTAAATATTTTAACAATTTAACACACTCGTAGTATTTGTAATCATTTGTCGGACATTACACACATACATACCCACATCACAATTTACCTTTTGTTTACTGACATTACAATAACAATAATAATATCATGTGAAATGTACTGCCAGTCAGCTAGGCTGCCTACCACACAAACACACACTTGCCCCATACATATAAACAAACAATTCATTTTAATTGTCATGTAATTGTTTTAATGCTGTGCTAGTGGAGGCAGTTTTACCATTAAAAAGTTAAAAAAATTGGGATTTTTTTAAGCAACAGAAATCGTAGAAAAATAACAATTTTCTCAAATTTGGTCATTGGGATATTTCATATGGTCCATTTTGTTTTTCGTAAAGATCGGTTAATATTAGGGGATGATATGGACCAAATACTTAATTTTTGTCGGGTTTTCTGGTCGCTCCAGAGGCCGCAAATATGGCCCAAACATCGCGAAATTTTACATGGAGAAGAGGATGGACCAATTTAGGCCTGACAGTATATCCAAGAGGAGGTTGACCTCTAAATTGATGCCAATTATTGTCGTATGTACTCGGATGTGGGAATTACACTTAAATAGTTACAGGTGCTTACGTATATAGATATTATATAGCGCTGATCCACACAAGCCGTGGATTTATTAAATAATATTTTTTCAAGGATCCACATAAGGCGTGGATTTATTAAAGAATATTTTTTCAAGGATCCACATAAGGCGTGGATTTATTAAAGAATATTTTTTCAAGGATCCACATAAGGCGTGGATTTATTAAAGAATATTTTTTCAAGGATCCACATAAGGCGTGGATTTATTAAAGAATATTTTTTCAAGGATCCACATAAGGCGTGGATTTATTAAAGAATATTTTTTCAAGGATCCACATAAGGCGTGGATTTATTAAAGAATATTTTTTCAAGGATCCACATAAGGCGTGGATTTATTAAAGAATATTTTTTCAAGGATCCACATAAGGCGTGGATTTATTAAAGAATATTTTTTCAAGGATCCACATAAGGCGTGGATTTATTAAAGAATATTTTTTCAAGGATCCACATAAGGCGTGGATTTATTAAAGAATATTTTTTCAAGGATCCACATAAGGCGTGGATTTATTAAAGAATATTTTTTCAAGGATCCAC
Organism: Musca vetustissima; assembly: GCF_032173495.1. NCBI lineage: Eukaryota > Metazoa > Arthropoda > Insecta > Diptera > Muscidae > Musca > Musca vetustissima. Next base: position 215,459 of record NW_026879866.1, read on the forward strand.
ATAAGGCGTGGATTTATTAAAGAATATTTTTTCAAGGATCCACATAAGGCGTGGATTTATTAAAGAATATTTTTTCAAGGATCCACATAAGGCGTGGATTTATTAAAGAATAATTTTTCAAGGATCCACATAAGGCGTGGATTTATTAAAGAATATTTTTTCAAGGATCCGCATAAGGCGTGGATTTATTAAAGAATATTTTTTCAAGGATCCACACAAGGCGTGGATTTATTAAAGAATATTTTTTCAAGGATCCACATAAGGCGTGGATTTATTAAAGAATATTTTTTCAAGGATCCACATAAGGCGTGGATTTATTAAAGAATATTTTTTCAAGGATCCACATAAGGCGTGGATTTATTAAAGATCCACATAAATTTATTTTTTCAAGGATCCACATAAGGCGTGGATTTATTAAAGAATATTTTTTCAAGGATCCACATAAGGCGTGGATTTATTAAAGAATATTTTTTCAAGGATCCACATAAGGCGTGGATTTATTAAAGAATATTTTTTCAAGGATCCACATAAGGCGTGGATTTATTAAAGAATATTTTTTCAAGGATCCACATAAGGCGTGGATTTATTAAAGAATATTTTTTCAAGGATCCACATAAGGCGTGGATTTATTAAAGAATATTTTTTCAAGGATCCACATAAGGCGTGGATTTATTAAAGAATATTTTTTCAAGGATCCACATAAGGCGTGGATTTATTAAAGAATATTTTTTCAAGGATCCACATAAGGCGTGGATTTATTAAAGAATATTTTTTCAAGGATCCACATAAGGCGTGGATTTATTAAAGAATATTTTTTCAAGGATCCACATAAGGCGTGGATTTATTAAAGAATATTTTTTCAAGGATCCACATAAGGCGTGGATTTATTAAAGAATATTTTTTCAAGGATCCACATAAGGCGTGGATTTATTAAAGAATATTTTTTCAAGGATCCACATAAGGCGTGGATTTATTAAAGAATATTTTTTCAAGGATCCACATAAGGCGTGGATTTATTAAAGAATATTTTTTCAAGGATCCACATAAGGCGTGGATTTATTAAAGAATATTTTTTCAAGGATCCACATAAGGCGTGGATTTATTAAAGAATATTTTTTCAAGGATCCACATAAGGCGTGGATTTATTAAAGAATATTTTTTCAAGGATCCACATAAGGCGTGGATTTATTAAAGAATATTTTTTCAAGGATCCACATAAGGCGTGGATTTATTAAAGAATATTTTTTCAAGGATCCACATAAGGCGTGGATTTATTAAAGAATATTTTTTCAAGGATCCACATAAGGCGTGGATTTATTAAAGAATATTTTTTCAAGGATCCACATAAGGCGTGGATTTATTAAAGAATATTTTTTCAAGGATCCACATAAGGCGTGGATTTATTAAAGAATATTTTTTCAAGGATCCACATAAGGCGTGGATTTATTAAAGAATATTTTTTCAAGGATCCACATAAGGCGTGGATTTATTAAAGAATATTTTTTCAAGGATCCACATAAGGCGTGGATTTATTAAAGAATATTTTTTCAAGGATCCACATAAGGCGTGGATTTATTAAAGAATATTTTTTCAAGGATCCACATAAGGCGTGGATTTATTAAAGAATATTTTTTCAAGGATCCACATAAGGCGTGGATTTATTAAAGAATATTTTCAAATATATATATATATATATATATATAATGCTGTATGTATCCCGCCAGCAATAGTGTCCTGCCTGGAATAGTGGTGTCCTGGTGTGATGGAGTATTTTATGTTTCCATATTTTCTCGAAACTATAATTGTAGAACAAATCACAATTTCAATGTACATGTATGCGGCTACATAAGAATGCAATCAATATATTTTTTACTATTCCCTTCCTAGCAAACAAATGTCTTGTACTTGATGATTGCGACAACTACGACTACAACACAAATACGAAATAACAAATTTATCGAAATCTAGGAAAAGGACAAGAAAATTACATTTCATAGCCATTTTTTATTTTTTCTGTTTTCATTTCTTAGTGTCTTTTCCCTTTTCTTTCATTGCTTGTCGTTTGCAGTCTATCGACCAAACATTTCTTCGATATGAAATTGTGAATTTATGTGTTTGTGTGTATGTATGTCTTTTTTTTGGAAAATATGGATTGCATGACTGGTAAAACTGGCTGGTCTCTGCTATTAAGTGCTTGCTCCTTCTGCATGTTGCAAAAAAACAATATCCTGATGCTGAACATATTCTGTGTTCGATCGCTCGCTCGTTCGCTGGCTCACACGCCACCACCACAAGAAATACCGTCAAGGAAATGCATGGAAGTGAAATACGAGCATTTTTTTGGCAGTTTATTGCACGCGTCGTTGATTTTCTTATTGAGTTATTTGCCAATTATTGACAGATGTTAGAACTAATCAGGAAAGCAATTTCTCTCCCTTTGGAAATTGTCCTGGTACTAAATCAAACACATACATACACCTGCACAATTTTAGGGAGAACAAATAAGTTCAATAACTTTGGTGGAGAATATTTTAAAGGATTCAGAAAAAATTGAAAAAAATATTCTTTAAAAAATCCACGCCTTCTATAGATGCCTGAAAAAATATTCTTTAAAAAATCCACGCCTTCTATGGATGCCTGAAAAAATATTCTTTAAAAAATCCACGCCTTCTATGGATGCCTGAAAAAATATTCTTTAAAAAATCCACGCCTTCTATAGATGCCTGAAAAAATATTCTTTAAAAAATCCACGCCTTCTATAGATGCCTGAAAAAATATTCTTTAAAAAATCCACGCCTTGTATAGATGGCTGAAAAAATATTCTTTAAAAAATTCACGCCTAATATAGAAGCCTGAAAAAATATTCTTTCAAAAATCCACGCCTTGTATAGAGCTTTAAAAAATATTCTTTCAAAAATCCACACCTTGTATTGATGCCAGAAAAAATATTCTTTAATCCCCCCGCGGATTTATTATTGTGCTAAAATTTTCCATATGACTCTAAGCCACTTCTATTATTAAAACAGTTTATGTGACCACCATGTGAGAGTGTGTTTTACAAAAAAAAAAAAAAAATATATGAAAAAATATTCTTTCAAAAATCCACGCCTTGTGTAGAGCCCTGAAAAAATATTCTTTCATGTACATACCCCCTCTCCCCTTTTATGTTCATGGTCTTGGATAAACGACGACAACACAATGAAAATGAAATATACAAGGTAAAAATGAATCCAAGAGATTTCTAGAGAGAAACAAAATGCAAATGGAGAAGTTGAGTATTATGATAAATAGACAGACAGAAATTTCTTATAAATATTTATGTAGATTGTGATTGTGTGTTGTATGTTGTATGAGTGTATATGTGTCCTTGTGTGGGCCACATAGGTATTCACAAAATGCTGCACTCTTACACAAATGTAATACATTGTGTGTTTATTTTAAAGTACCAACTACAAAAAAATGTAGAGTAATTTTCATTTACGATGTGAGTCGCTGTGAAAAAAAAATATATATTTTTATGTTCGTAATTTAGGTTACTCTAGATAAAAGGGAACATATATGTAAATTTTTGCAACTAATTTGGCATACGGTACTGAATTAAGTCTAGAACGATGTGTGCTAAGTTTCGTGAAAAACAATTCAGGTTTAGATATAGCTCCCATATAAATTTTGGTCCGATTTTAGGTAAATAGTGCACCAAAGTCCCTATATATCTTTCGATTTGCACAAAATTTGGCATGCGGTATTGAATTAAGTCTAGAACGATGTGTGCTAAGTTTCGTGAAAATCGGTTCAGATTTAGATATCGCTCCCGTATATATTTTTGTCCGATTTAATGTAAATGGTTCACCAAAGTCCCTATATATCCTCCGAAATTTGGCATAGCGTACTGAATTGAATCTAGAATGGTGTGTATAAAATTTCTTGGTTCTGACTTAGATATAGCTCCCATATATATTTCCGTCCGATTGTGTGTAAATGGTGCACCAAAGTTCCTATACATCCTTCGACTTGCCCGAAATTTGGCATAGCGTATTGAATTAAGTCTAGAATGATGTATGCTAAGTATCGGGACAAGCGATTCAGATTTCGATATAGCTCCCACATATACATATATATTCGTCAAATTTTACATAAATGGCGCACCAAAATCCCAATGTTTATCCGATTAATACGAAATTTTGCACAACGTATCATATTGCGACTTGAATGACGCTATTTCGTTTTGTTGAAATTGGTGCATATGCAGCCTTAGTTTCTATATATATTTCGAACGGGTGTCTGATTGAGATTTCTAACAGGGTGGCGTACCGAAAAGCGTGTATCAAATTAGTGTGGATTTTTTTAAAAAAAATATTTTTCCTTCAACCAATACAAAGCGTGGATTTTTTAAAGAATATTTTTTCATGGACCATAAAAAGGCGTGAATTTTTTAAAGAATATTTTTTCAAGGACCAAAATAAGGCGTGGATTTTTTAAAGAATATTTTTCCAAGGTCAAAATAAGGCGTGGATTTTTTAAAGAATATTTTTTCAGGGACCTATACAAGCGTGGATTTTTTAAAGAATATTTTTTCAGTCATCTTTACCAGGCGTGTTTTTTTGTTAAAGGCTATTTTTTCAAGAGCCAATACAAGGCCTGGATTTTTAAGTAATTTTGAGGTTTATGAAATGCTGAAATTTACATTTCTACGGCGTCTTTATTGTACTTGTGGTCGTCTTCTTCTAATAGAAATTACCATCAAGGGGAATTTATGTAAATTTCGATGGATCAGCAGTTACATTTCTGTCTTCATATAGCATTAGTAATAACGTCTGGCGTATGTTAGACAACATATGTTGCTGTCCATTTTTCGTTCCGCCATTCCAGGGACAATTACACATTTCCAAATACCCACACGACTCGTTGATGTTGTCGTGCAACCTAAAGTGATTTTAAAAAAATACCCAACAATGGAATCAGAATGGATTCACTTGGCATGGCATGCTCGCTGAGTGATTGCCATTCGAACCGAAGGACAAACAATGACAATGTAAGACATATTCAAAGTATCCGTTTGCCTTTCTATGTGTTTCCGTGTGTTAAGGATATACCATATGAGTGTCGTTTCGGTGAAATGCAATGGCTTTGAGATTTTTTGTTTGTGTGTATGCATTTGTGTTTGTATAGGTGTATGTATGCGTTTTATGTTGGTGTATGTATGCGTTTTATCGACGACAATAAAAATTCTGTACAAATGTTGCCATTTATTATTGACAGTAATAAAGTGGACACATTTGGTGTTGTATGGATGGTTTCGTGGCTTGGTTGGTTCAAGGGTTCGATCGATGGCTGCTTGGTCGGATAGCATTACAGTAGGAAACTACCATTGCACGAGTAAATATAAGTCAATATTTTTTTATTGAAAATTCTAAGTACGAAGTATTTTGTATATTGACAACAAAGGTTCAAATGTCTATTAGGAGCATGAAAATATTGATATACATGGAAACACGCAAGGACATTCTATACAATAACATTGTATAGGCCCATTAAAGAAATATATTTTTTTAAAGCCGAAGCCTTTAAAAATGTAAACCTGAGTAAGTCTTCCAAATAATATACTTTTTATAGCGACGACTTCGAAATTCAGAACCTGATTAATTATCGTACAAAAGTATGCTTTACAAAATACACGATTTGGTAGAGGCCCCCTCAAAAATATTTTGGAATAAAATCGCCGCATTCGAAATTTAGAATCTGATAAAGGCTCCCTCAAAATATATAACTTAAAAAGAGGTTCTTCAAAAATATTCATCAAAAATATTCATTCACGCCTTCACAAAAGGCTCTTAAAAAAACTCACAAAAAACATACTTTCAAAGATCCACGACTTGATAAAGCCTCTCCCCAATATCTGGTAATTTCCAATTATCGTTCTTTCGTATTCGCTGTCCTCACACATCAACCATAAATCCTCCTAATACCACATAAATTATTTTTATCCCGAACAATCCAGGAATATGACTTCTCTAATTATTGCGGTTGACCATTTAAATGTCAATATTTTGCAATTGGCTGGCATATGCTCACACAATCAAACCGCGGGCACCACACGCACACGCACACCTACACACATCCACATTTAAATAATTAGTATTTATCCATTTGATGTTAATGCGGTTTAATTATTTTTTAAATGCCGCCATCATCCTCATTAAAATTGATGACTTGTGGTCTGATGTCCGGACCACAAAATCTCTAATTAAAAATTCTATCTTTGGCTGGACAACGAAACGGGTGGATATGAGAGTGAATTTATTGAATGGATGATACAGAATTCAGCACGATTAACACTAATGCAACTTTAATGATGGGAGGGTAAATGTTATTATACCCTACACAACTATGTTGTCAGGGTATTATAGCTTTGTGCAGCCCCAAATGTTTGTAACGCCGCGAAATATTGGTCCTAGACCCACCTTTAAGTATACCGATCGTCATATCTCGACTAGCTGAATCGATCTAGACATGTGTGTCCGTCCGTCCGTCCGTCCGTCCGTCTGTCCATTATAATTTGTAAACACGAAATTTTGCATGTAGGATGGGTTCTGGCCAATGAAGACCCCATGTGCATATTTTTACTATTACTCCATTAGAGGACGGAAATGTCGCACTGATAGCTTTGAAATTGTACATGAACTTCCGATTATGGTCAAGGACGACGCCTATAGTTTTCGGTGAAGTTGAGAATTCATTCAGGGGGTGCAATGAACCAAAAACTTTAATTTTGTCAGATTTTCTAGTCGCTCTAGAGTCAATTATTATATGCAGAACATCACATATTTTACAAGGTGAAGGGGATCTGATCAAATACTTACAGCGGCTGTTTAGATGTTGATCGGTCGATTTTCCGAGAGTCAAATCAACCAAAACCTAAAGTGACCAATTTTTTATTTTATGGTGTAAAAATTCACTTCAATAAAAAATATTTTGGAAAATATGCAAATATGGAGTTGTTGATCTAAAATCGGTAAAAAGGGTGCAAATATCACGAAATATTGCTTAGGCTCAGAATATAGAACCGCCGAAAGTGTGCTTTTCGTGGTAGTTGTGTAGGGTATCATATGGTCGGCCCCGTCCGACTATACTGCTCCGCTCACTGGTTTAAAAATGATTTTGTTGTAATCATTTAAATAAATTGCGTGCAAATCAAAAAATAAACAGGGATTTTGGTGCACCATTTACATAAAATCGGACGAAACTATATATGGGAGCTATATCTAAATCCGAACCGAGTTTTGCGAAACTTGGCACACATCATTATGGACCTAATTCAGTACGCTATGCCAAATTTCGTGCAAATCGCGACTATATCAGACGAAAATATATATGGGGCTATATCTAAATCTGAACCGATTTTCACCAATTTCTATAGGGTTTGTCCTTGGGCCAAATATATGACCTGTGCCAAATTTCATCCAAATCGGATTATAAATGCGTACTGTACTTTGTTTACAATTTAACATCTACAGACCGACGGACGGACGGACGGACGTGCATAAATCGACTCAGAAAGTGATTCTATGCATATTCTCAAAAGGAACCATGTATCTATCTCGTTTCCTTTTGCCTGTTACAAACATATGCACAAAGACATAATACCCTGTACCACAGTGTGGTAAAGGGTATAAAAAGAGAAGCAGCATACGAATTGTCAAAAAGGACACAAAACTACCAGTTTTTAACTGAATATTTTTTAAAAGTAAACAATATTTCAAAAAAGTCCACGAATTATCTAGACTTTTAAAAAATCCTCGCCTTTGGATTTTTAAAAACCCACACTCTAGGCTGGACTATTAAAAAAAATTTCAAAAAATCCACCCTTTTGGCTGGACCTGTAAAAGATATTTAAAAACAAGTGAGCGAAGCAGTACAGTCGGGCGAAGCGGACCATATGATACCCTTCACAACTACCACTGAACTCTAACTTTCTGCGGATGTTTATTCCGAGCCTGGGCAATATTTCGTGATATTTGCACCCTCTTGCCCGATTAGAGGTCAATAGCACCTGTTCCATAACTGGAACCTCATAGAAAATTTCAGAGCGATCACCATTATATTTCCGCCCTCTAATGTGGTAATGGGTTACTAAATAATATCTGAATACGTAAGCACCTGTATATATTTGAGTGTAACTCCGAGTACATACGACAATATAATCAATTTAAAGGTCAACCACTCCTCTTGAAAAAATCTTTAAAACATCCACGCCTAATATAGGTCCCTAATAGTAATCCACGTCATGTCCCAAAAGATTATTGTTAAAAAATCTACCCCATATAAAATCCACCCTCGTAGATTTTAATAAAAATCCCTTCTCCCTCATTTTCATTAAATGTTGATTAAATTCTTAAATTACCACAATGCCGTCTAGTTTCGCAGTCTCCTATTGGCAACGACTATTTGTGTTTTATTGTTGTTATTGTTATTTTTTTATAAGACAACAGCGCAATATATTGCCCATGGGGTAGTCACGTTTTATATTTATGACTTTGGCTAGCAATGCAGAGCACCATTCTTGTTGTCCTTCTTCTCATTGTCATTTGTTCGAATGTTGTCGTTCCCATCTTTTATTTCGAACCGAAAAACAAATGCTTTTGTAATACCCTCTGAATTCTTCTGGGTTATTTGGCTTGGTATGGATGTGTGGTTTTTGTTTGGCCCGTTGTCCGTTTGTTTTTTCGGTTTTAATAATGATAAACGACATTTATCATTTTTTTTCTATTTCGACAAACGAAGTCACAAAACTGAAATATATTGGCAGTTAGCTGCTGCTGGCTTTTGTTGAAAGTCGTGCTCTCTATTCGAGGGAATGACTTGCAGGAAATATATTTTCTAAAGGAGATTTTTCAGCCATCTATGCAAGGCGTGGATTCTTTAAAGGATATTTTTTGATGACCATACAAGGCGTGGATTCTTTGAAGGATATTTTTTACGGGGTCCATACAAGGCGTGGATTCTTTAAAGGATATTTTTTTTCGGAGTCCATACAAGGCGTGGATTTTTTAAAGGATATTTTTTCGGGGTCCATACAAGGCGCGGATTTTTTAAAGGATATTTTTTCGGGGTCCATACAAGGCGTGGATTTTTTAAAGAATATTTTTTGATGACCATACAAGGCGTGGATTCTTTAAAGGATATTTTTTACGGGGTCCATACAAGGCGTGGATTTTTTAAAGGATATTTTTTGATGACCATACAAGGCGTGGATTTTTTAAAGAATATTCTTTTCGATGACCATACAAGGGGTGGATTTTTTAAAGAATATTCTTTTCGATGACCATACAAGGCGTGGATTTTTTAAAGAATATTTTTTCGATGACCATACAAGGCGTGGATTTTTTAAAGAATATTTTTTCGATGACCATACAAGGCGTGGATTTTTTAAAGAATATTTTTTCGATGACCATACAAGGCGTGGATTTTTTAAAGAATATTTTTTCGATGACCATACAAGGCGTGGATTTTTTAAAGAATATTTTTTCGATGACCATACAAGGCGTGGATTTTTTAAAGAATATTTTTTCGATGACCATACAAGGCGTGGATTTTTTAAAGAATATTTTTTGATGACCATACAAGGCGTGGATTTTTTAAAGAATATTTTTTCGATGACCATACAAGGCGTAGATTTTTTAAAGAATATTTTTTCGATGACCATACAAGGCGTGGATTTTTTAAAGAATATTTTTTCGATGACCATACAAGGCGTGGATTTTTTAAAGAATATTTTTTCGATGACCATACAAGGCGTGGATTTTTTAAAGAATATTTTTTCGATGACCATACAAGGGGTGGATTTTTTAAAGAATATTCTTTTCGATGACCATACAAGGCGTGGATTTTTTAAAGAATATTTTTTCGATGACCATACAAGGCGTGGATTTTTTAAAGAATATTTTTTCGATGACCATACAAGGCGTGGATTTTTTAAAGAATATTTTTTCGATGACCATACAAGGCGTGGATTTTTTAAAGAATATTTTTTCGATGACCATACAAGGCGTGGATTTTTTAAAGAATATTTTTTCGATGACCATACAAGGCGTGGATTTTTTAAAGAATATTTTTTCGATGACCATACAAGGCGTGGATTTTTTAAAGAATATTTTTTCGATGACCATACAAGGCGTGGATTTTTTAAAGAATATTTTTTCGATGACCATACAAGGCGTGGATTTTTTAAAGAATATTTTTTCGATGACCATACAAGGCGTGGATTTTTTAAAGAATATTTTTTCGATGACCATACAAGGCGTGGATTCTTTAAAGGATTTTTTTTTCGGGGTCCATACAAGGCGTGGATTCTTTAAATCACATTTTTTTCGTGGTCCATACAAGGCGTGGATTTTTTAAAGAATATTTTTTGATGACCATCAAGGCGTGGACTTTTTAAAGAATATTTTTTGATGACCATCAAGGCGTGGACTTTTTAAAGAATATTTTTGGATGACCATACAAGGCGTGGATTTTTTAAAGAATATTTTTTCGGTGACCATACAAGGTTTTTTCAACTACCATCGATATCCCTTTTCATGAAATGCCCGCCAAGAATCCAGTATGCGACATATGTGACACACACGCACAGTTGCCGCATAAAAATCTAATTTCCTATTTACGAGCAATAAATTTCCCTCACAAAATCAAATATTTTTGTGGTTTACTAACAACGAAAGGAGAACAGCAACAACAGCTGTGTCAGTGAATGGAACGGCGGAAGGCCAAATATATTATTTTATGAATTCCGCACAATAAAAATTCAATATGCTCCAAGAGGATGAAGAAAAATTGAGCGGCGAAATGTGGAACATTTAAAATACAAATATTTGTGGTATATGTTTTATGAATTATGTGAGGAAATTGCTCTCTTGAAAATGACGACATATTCAAGAGGGGTAACCGAATTTCTTTATTGCATTTCAAGGAAGCAGATTTCATTTGAAATTGTTACATTTTATTTTTAAGAAGTTTTTTTTTGTTGGATGAAGGTTTGTCCCTTCTTATTGACGAGTCTGTTATTTTTTTCAAATTCCGAAATTACAAGATATTTTCCCATATGTTTCCGATATGTTAACCTCGAATATGAAACATTTTTTTGCCCAACCATTATCAATATAGGTCCCCGATCTGGTGTAGCCCCCATAAAAGTGTAACGCCAAATTTTTGGTATTTTAAAGGTTTTAACCGAATTTTCTCACCGGGGCGGCTGTAATTTGGCAACCATTATCAATATAGGTCCCCGATCTGGGGACACCACATTTTTGGTATTTTAAAGGTTTTAACCAAATTTTCTCACCGAGGCGACTGTAATTTGGCATATTAATACTAGAAGTATTAATAAACCAGTGAGCGGAGCAGTATAGTCGGACGGGGCCGACCATACGATACCCTACACAACTACCACGAACTCTAACTTTCTGAGGATGTTTATTCCGAGTCTGAGTAATATTTCGTGATATTTGCCCCCTCTTGTCCGATTAGAGGTTAACAACACCTCTTCCTTACTATTTTCGAATATTCAGTACAGTCCTTCTAATTACTTGTCCAGATTACCTTCACGGTGGGTTGTGTTGTGATTTTTGGATTATACTCTACTCGAAAACACACAAAAAATTATATTCTCCGTCCATTTCATTCCAAAATTTTAATCTGATCATCATCGAAAATTATAGGCGTTGTTCTTGATCACAACTGGAACCTCATGAACAATTTCAAAGCCATCAGCGCGATATTTCTCCCTCTAATGTGGTAATGGGTTACTAAATAATATCTGAATACGTAAGCACCTGTAAATATTTGACTGTAACTCCCACATCTGAGTAGATACATCACTATATTTGGTATCAATTTTAAGGCCAACCACTCCTCTTGGATATGCTATCAACTCCTGGGGTCTACATCCTCCAGGAGTAAATATATATGCCATAGAATACAACATTTGTCATTTTTCACACAAAAGTCAGGGTCCATTTGACCCGCTAAATATTGACCGATCTTTATCAAAACATGCATGCTTATTCTCTGGCCCGATCCACTTCTCCATGCAAAAATTCGCGGTGTTTGGGCCATAATTGCGGCCTCTGGAGCGACCAGAAAAACCGACAAAAATTTAGTATTTGGTCCATTTCATCCCCTAAATATTAACCGATCTTTTCCAAAAACAATAGGGGTCTTCATTGGCCAGAACCCATCCTACATGCAAAATTTCGTGAAGATTGGTCCATAACTGTGGCCTGTATCGTGTTTACAAATTATAATGGACAGACGGACGGACGGACGGACACACATGTCTAGATCGACTCAGCTAGTCGAGATATGACGATCGGTATACTTAAAGGTGGGTCTAGGACCAATATTTCGCGGCGTTACAAACATTTGGGGCTGCACAAAGCTATAATACCCTGACAACATAGTTGTGTAGGGTATAAAAACAAATTTTACAATATTTTCATTATTTCTTTTTTCAAAGTATCGATACGATTTTAGAAAAATAATAAATTTATAAATACCAAAGAAAAACAGAAACAAATTCTGCAAACCAAAATTTTATTATATAACGAATGGCATCTGGCAAATATATGTCGAGGTCACAATCATAAATAATATTTTCTAGCATAGCCAACGATTCTACTGCAGGCACGGATATTTATGTATGTTATTGTGTAAATGTGCCTTGTTTTTTCGTTGTTGTTGACTTTTTTTGTGGTAAACAAACGGGGTCAAAATTATATTTACAACCATTGTAAATAACCACCAAACAAAATAAAAATGTGTGAGTCGATGTGCAACGTTATATGACCTTCATATTTTAGCCATAAATGAATAGATAGACCAGAACAATAAACAAAGAACAAACAAAAACCAGTAAGGAAAGTAGTAAAGTCGGACTGGGCTGACTATATGATACCCTTCACCACTTTGGGTATATTCTACATATGTATCCTAAAAGACGTTGCGTTTTCGAAGAAACATTGACATGAAATTGAACGAATTTAAATATAGGATCTTTATCTATATCTCAACCGACTAACATCAATCCCTACATATGTCATTCTGCGACCTATGCTACATTTTGAAAATCGATTTAAAGCAAACTTGACACCCCTATTCGGTATGCTGCACTGTTTAAAATTTAATCTCAATCAGACACCCATTGACTATATGGTGTACAATTAACATGAATAAGACGAAATTAGATGTAAACCAATTTCAAGGAAACTTGTCGCTCCACCATAATATGGAGGGTATATTAATTCTGTTTTTCCGTTTGTAACTCATCGAAATAATCATTTCCGACCCTATAGAGTATATATATTCTTAATCAGCGTAAAATTCTAAGACGATCTAAGCATGTCCGTCTGTCCGTCTGTTGTAATCACTCTAGCGTCTAAACGAGTTGAGATAGATCGCCAAAATTTTGCACAGAGTCGTCTTTTGTCTGCAGGCAGGTCAAGTTCGAAGATGGGATATATCGGTCCACGTTTAGACATACCTCCCATATAAGGATACCCCCCAAATGTCGGTATTTTTGGGTTCTTGAGCGCGTTTTTCAACCGATTTCGCTGAAATTTGGTACATTTGGTTCCTATTGGGTGCCATATATCTCCACCAAAAATTATAAATATAGGTCTAATTTTTCTGGTAGCCCTCATATAAGGGTACCCCCAATTTTCGCTATTTTGAGGTTCTTGAACACGTTTTTCAACCGAATTCGCTGAAATTTGGTATTTTGTAGTCGAATATGGTAACAAATTTCCCTACAAAAATTTTTTTATATTAAAATAGTTATGCAATTTGTTCCGCGTTTTGGGTTTGGTTCTAAGACTCTGTTGTAACTATATCAACTGCGGAGGATATCGAGATAAAAAACTAGCACGTAAGGTTCGATAATGAACCATATATGAACTATAACCCGTATTTAGACCTAGCCCTGTGTGGGAGGTACCAGAAGGAGTAGACCGATATTCCCCATTTTCGAATTTGAACTAAGATTGGAAGAAATAATAAAATGGGCAAAGTTTGGATGAACTCAAAATTTTCTGAAACGGATTTGGTCCAAAGAAACATGCGGTCTAGAATCAATCTTTCGATGAGGCACATTTCTACGGTGTAAAGTGTATACACCCTCATTAGCCATAAGGCTGAGGGTATAATTATCCATTAAAAATTTCTGAAATTTGTATTATAGTTTACATAGAAATATCGGTATAGGTCCACTTTTTGGTATGTTCCCTATATTTTCATTTCTAGTACCTGTCAGTATATCTATGGTGGAGGGTATCCAAATTTCGGCCCGGTCGAACTTAACGCTTATTCACTTGTTTATATTAACTTCAGTACGTTGTGTTAATCGACCTAGCTATGGATCTTTAGTGCACCATTTACTTAAAATGGGACTAAAATATATATATAGGAGGTGTATATAAATCTGAACCGTTTTTGACGAAACTTTGTACACATCATTCTAGACTTAATTCAGTATGCTATACCTAAATCGAAAGATATATGGGGACTTTGTTGCACAATCGGACGAAAATATATATGGGAGCTATATCTAAATTTGAACCGTTTTTCACGAAACTTAGCACACATCATTCTAGACTTAATTCAGTACGCTTTGCCAAAATTCGTGTAAATCAAAAGATTTGCAGGGACTTTTGTGCACCATTTGCCTAGAATTGTGCGAAACTATATATCGGAGCTATATCTAAATCTGAATCGATTTTCACGAAACTTAGCACACGTCATTCTAGACTTAATTCAGTTCGCTATGCCAAAATTTGTGCAAATCAAAAGATTTGCAGGGACTTTGGTGCACCATTTGCCAAGAATTGTGCGAAACTATATAGCGGAGCTATATCTAAATCTGAACCGATTTTCTCCAGTTTCAATAGGGTTCGTCCTTTGGGCCAAATAAGTGACTTATGCCAAATTTCATTTAACATCAACAGACGGACGGACATGCATAAATCGATTCAGAAAGTGATTCTATGCATATACTCAAAAGGAACCATGGGTCTATCTCGATTCTTTTTGCCTGTTACAAACATATGCTCAAAGACATAATACCCTGTACGACAGTGTGGTGAAGGGTATAACAAAAAATTTAAAATACATGTAAAAACCAGTTAGCGGTCGGACGGAGCCGACCATATGATACCCTACACAACTATCACGGAACTCTAACTTTCTGCGGTTTTTTTATTCCGAGTCCAGCAATATTTCGTGATATTTGCACCTCATGCCCGAATAGAGTTCAACAGCATCTCAATATTTTCCGATTATTACTAATATATAGTAAATTTGTGATGTTCTGTTTATAATTGTAGCCTCAAGGTCGATTCGAAGAAAAAACAAAAATTTAGTTTTCGGTCCACTTTGTCCCAAAATCTGATCATCAACGAAAATTATAGGCGTTGTCCTTGATCATAATTGGAAAAGCACTATATTTCCGCCCTCTAGTGAGGTAATGGGTTACAGAATAGTATCTGAATACGTAAGCACTTGTAAATATTTACGTGTAACTCCCACATCATCAACTTCTCGGGTCTATATACTTTAGGAGTAAATATACATATACGCCATAGAATACAAATTTTGTCATTTTTCACCAAAAATCAGGGTCCATTTGAATCGCTAAAATAATGACCGATCTTTATCAAAACAAGCATGTTTATTCTTCTCCTTCTCCATGCAAAATTTGGTCCATTTCATCCCCTAAATATTAACCGATCTTTCCAAAAACAATAGGTATTTTCATTGCCCAGAACCCATCCTACATGCAAAATTTCGAGAAGATTGGTCCCTAACAGTGGCTTGTATCGTGTTTACAAATTATAATGGACAGACTGACGGAGGGACGGACGGACACACATGTCTAGATCGACTCAGCTAGTCGAGATATGACGATTGGAATACTTCATGATGGGTCTAGGACCAATATTTCGCGGCGTTACAAACTCTTGGGGCTGCACAAAGCTATAATACCTTGACAACATAGTTGTGTAGGGTATAAAAAACCTTGTATAGGTCCCTGAAAAACTATTCTCGATCTCCCTTTAATTTCCCTCAATTCTCTTCTTTGGATTAGAACCGATTTATCATCGTTCCACTTTTCCGCAAACAAATTTGTGTCAACTAATTTTTCATTTAGTTTTATATTCAATTCAACTTCCCTCCCCCTCACTATAAATCTCATTTGCACGAAACGTGTCTCGCCCACTTCAACTGCAACTTAACCTCAAAACGAATTTACCATGGCTGTTAAGAAGTCAACTTTCTTACACCGGTCTTCGAAGTCCAGACGTAAGTGTTCGTTAATTAACTAAATGTCATTGAATGACCCAGACGTGCTCAAGTTTTCAATTTGTTTGCCTTTTTTCCAAGTTTTTGTAAGTAGTGAACGAAATGAGGAAAACAAAGAGGTGGAGTAGTGGGAAAGGAGAAAAATAAAAATATTTTAAATACAAAAGTTGAAAATTTTTAAAAACTATTAAAGACATGATTTTAGTAATATTTTTAAAATAATTAAACATGACGGTCGTTTCTTTTTTAATATTTTTTTTTTCAGGAACTTATACAAGCCCTGGATTTTTAGAGAGTAGTTTTATAGGGGCCGCTACAATGCCGAGAGTTATAAAGAACATATTTTCAAAGACTGACTGATGTCCTTGGCATTCTTTAATAATGTTCTTTAAGGGGACCCCCCCATTCTCGGTGTCAAAATTTTTTTTGATTTAATTCGAATCTACTCTAATTCTAGAATGTTCCTACAAAATTTCAAGTAAAAATCTCAAGAACTCTTGAAGATATAGCCGATTTATTGTGTCAGCATCAAGTGACGGCTAAAGGGCTTCTCAAACTTTAAACGCGTTTTTCTCTTTTGCGAATGGCGGGCACGATAACTCAAAAACTAGTAATCCAATCGGTTTCAAATTTTGACACGTTTCTCTGGGAGTGTGTAGCTCTCGTATGAACTAGGATAAAGCCAATCGGTGAAGATCTTCCTTATTTTTTAACTTAGTTTGTGGTAAAAAATAGGCGATTTTCCATAAAAAAATTTTCAAAGTTCCGCCATTTTGTTAATTGTTGTGCGAAGTCAATAATCCTAGTTCATACGAGAGCCAGACATGTCCTCTTTCTAACACAGTTGGAATTTTCGGATTCCGATGTTCCAGTGAGAAGTTATCATGCCCGCCATCGAAAATAAGGACTTTTCTTTGAACCCAAAAAACAACAACAAAACAACAACAAAAAATTTTGGTAAATTATTTTTATTCCTTTTTAAATCTTCAAATATATATGTGCCAAGTTACAAACCTTAACAAGCATTGGTATTCATTTACCAGCCCATTTAAAATCTTAAAAATAAAAAATCGAGAATGGGGGGGGGGGTCCCTTAAATTTCAAATCATGTTTCCCCCTTATAGCATTATCAAGTGTCTTAACAAGATTTGCTATAAATAAAAAATAAAAAAAAACGGAAGAACGTGTCAGGAGGTCTTTGCAATATTGTATGAAATTAAACACGTGTCGACGCCACATCTGCCTACTTCATAAGAAATACATTTTCATTTCAAGTTTAGTAGAACATTTGCCAGGGGAGAGCATAAAAACAGATTTCTAAAATAAATAACAAGGCAGCATACCTGTTTATACCGCATCGACCAAACACTTTCTCTGGTGCTTTTTCCTTTGATAGTAGAACGAATACACGAATATCTTTGAGATAAGAGAAACCTGTGAAAGCATAGGAATTATAATACATACATACCTATATGTGTATGATGTTTTTCCCCGTAGACATAGATGGGGTCTAATAATATTACCATTTCATTAATGACAAACATTAATGTGGAAAATCGTTTGACTTATTTTCCACTTTTTTCATGTGCTGCCACAAGCCGAGAGGAGAAAGCAAAGGGAAATTCAAAGCAATGTAAATGTGATAATGTGTAATAGAGTAAGGATATAAATCACGTGAGGTGAAATGATAAAGTAAAAAAAAAAAAATACAAAGAACATACTGTCGGAAATAACCATGATATATGGCAATTAATATTATATTATATGATTTCATGTAAATACAAAATTTATGTAAACATTTAAAAGAGAAGAAAAAAATAGTTTTTTGAAAAATGATTCTTTAAAAAAATCCACGCCTCAGATAGTCTTTGAAAAAAATTTAAAAAATCCAGGTAAACATTCTTTAAAAAAAGAAGAAAAATAAAAAAATCCACGTTTTTTGAAAAAATATTCTCTAAAAAATCCACGCCTATATGGGTCGTTAAAAAATATTCTTTAAAACATACACGCCTATATGGGTCGTTGAAAAAATATTCTTTAAAAAATCCACGCCTCAGATAGTCGTTGAAAAAATATTCTTTAAAAAATCCACGCCTCAGATAGTCGTTGAAAAAATATTCTTTAAAAAATCCACGCCTCAGATAGTCGTTGAAAAAATATTCTTTAAAAAATCCACGCCTCAGATAGTCGTTGAAAAAATATTCTTTAAAAAATCCACGCCTCAGATAGTCGTTGAAAAAATATTCTTTAAAAAATCCACGCCTCAGATAGTCCTTGAAAAAAGGTTCTTTAAAAAATCCACGCCTCAGAGAGTCCTTGAAAAATTATTCTTTAAAAAATCCACGCCTCAGATAGTCCTTGAAAAAATATTCTTTAAAAAATCCTTGAAAAAATATTCTTTAAAAAATCCACGCCTCAGATAGTCCTTGAAAAAATATTCTTTAAAAAATCCTTGAAAAAATATTCTTTAAAAAATCCACGCCTCAGATAGTCCTTGAAAAAATATTCTTTAAAAAATCCACGCCTCAGATAGTCGTTGAAAAAAATTAAAAAATCCACGCCTCCTTCTGGAGTAGTCCCGAAAAATTAAAAAAATAAAAATTAAAATTAAAAAATCCACCTAGACTAGACTTTGAGAAAAAAATATGTTTATATAATTTACATTTATTGTAGTTTACATTTTTCGACAGCATTTTATTCATTTCACCTTTCTTTAGTTCTGTACATCTTTTATTCATTCAACTTTAGGGTTTGTTTTCTTAACCTCATTCCTTTATCATAAGCTCCACAGGACGGACTGGCATGAATATGTTGAAATACAAGAAAATGTTTGTTTTTCTTTTGTATCTTCTTCATTCATTTCCTCTCACACCTGTTTATCACATTTTGTAATCAGATTGATTGCAAATAGAAAAATAACAACACCAACAAGGAGGAGTAAGTAAAGATGTTATGTTGCTGTCGTCTTAAGATATACCTCCTGCTTCTTTGTGTTGGCAGGTCGGAGGTAGCTTTGTGTTTATTCACAGGAACTGGAATATCAAAAAGCTTTTGTTTTTTTTTGTTGGTTGTTGTTGTAGTTTACTATTTTGTTGTTCGCCATTGTTGAGCACAATAATGTTATAGGCCAATGGATGAATATAAATAAAATGGTTACAGTCATAATTTTGGAGAAAAAATATTCTTGAAAAAATCCAGAAGATATGGTGGAATTTTTTAATGGGGACACTGTCCAAAACTTGAACGAAATTCTTTAAGTTGACCCTATATAGAAACATTTTTGACAAAACGTATTTTATCTTACAATAACACGGAATGTCAATTTACCGTCACTTGGATGAGTAAATGCGGATAAAATCTTCTAACTACCGAAAATGCGGCGGAACCTTTATATGGGGACTATGTCTAAATCCCCAAATTTTCGCAACGAATTTCTTCATCCTTCAGGAACAGAGACTGTCAAAAGACATTGAAAACAGAAAACATTTCTTTTGTAGTCTCAAAAACCGCTGGACAGATTTTATTAAGACTTTCACAGAACGTTATGACATGTCCTGGAAATAATATAAGTTATATAAACCACTAAGATTCGGCGTGGATGCGGAGTTATAGCATCGAACGTACTCATGCCTCAGAAATTATGAACATTTTATTTTTTGTATATCTTAAGAAAGGTTACAGATACCGACTTCAAAATATGTCTGAGTACCGTGGGCGTAAGTACGCATCATCCATATAACAGAATCGCGGACTACCAAGGGAAAATGCACTCCTCATTGCATTTCTATCTATACATACAAATGTATATAGAAAATCGAAAGCATAATGTTTGTGGACTTAAGAACAACTGAACCATGAGTACGTCAAGCGATGGAAGTAACATAGGTTAGATAAACTCCTACCAATCCGCGTATGTGGTGTAATATCATAAAAAATAATCATACTTCTGAAAGAATATATGTATGTATGTTAGTAGCATGTAGCTACTTTAAAATTTGGTTCAGAAAGATGGCTGCAATTGCGCATCATCCGAAGATTTTGGAATATTTTGAAATACATAAAATACAAAATATGTACATATGTGTGTGTATTGAAATACAAACCCAGTAGTTCGAGTAACTGGTTATGAACTAGTTATTATACTAATTACCTGTAACTACCACTAGTTACCACATCATACCCTAGACTGGTGAATTTAACATGTGTATGTCATTGGGGAAGTCAATTGTCCCCTGCCTGCATTACAAGTAACCAGTCATTTGGGTAGATACCATTGTTAAGTATTATTCCTAGTTACAAATATGTAGCAAATTGGCTATTATAACAGTTTGGAAAATTAAATATATAAATGTTATACGGAATGTGTATTTTTTATTTATTTGAAAATTTATATTGCACATAGTTTATGTTTCATTTTATCAGAAGTTTTACGCCGTCATATTGACATTTGCATTTCTTTTGTCTCTTGACCGTTTTAACATCCGTTCTCTACGAAATATTGAAGCATCTGAAACAGAAAATTACAAAATATAAATAAAGATATGGGTCATTTTGGAGAATATTTACCTATTCAAAAATTAAAGTTGATTTCTCAATCTGAAGTGACATCTATTGAAAATCTGTTAGATAATAATGTTGAAATATTACGTAAATATATATATTTATTGTGTTGCAATAATAAAACTTACCCCAGATTTATCTTATGTATTTTCCCCGGATTTTTAATTCAACAGCACTTCATCTTGTATATCGTGGATATATGTATATGTCTTATACGACATGTTGTTTAAAAACATATTTTTTAAAAAAATTGCTTTCAGAATTCTGAAAATTATAAAAAAAAAACTGAAGAAAATGACAATTCCTTTTTTGTCTTGTTTTTCGATTCACTACTTTTTACATTACCAGTAACTATAGAATTAGATAGCTTTTTCAATGAATGAACAAATGAAGTCAATTGTATATTTATGTTCCATTTTTGGATATAAAGTAACTATATCACTAAGTAACTAGCTATATAACTATGTAATTGAAGATAATTGATATTTTTTGAACAACTGGGAATAGAAAGAAATGATTGGCATTATAATTTTTCATTTTTGTCAGTTTGTGAAAAAATTTATTTGAATAAAAAAAAAAAAAATACCAAAACAACATTATTCTCATAGAAAAAATGTCAATGACTGATATCGAATATTAGGGTTGGTCATATATAAAAAATGGTACGCTTGGGACGAATTGAGAATAAGTTCATTGAAAATAGTATTTGAAGTGAAGACCCTAACAAACTCTAACAATTTATTAAAAACAAAAATATATAAAACATGGATTGAATGTCACTTACACCCTTTATAACCCTTGATTTTAATTATAAAACGATTTATCTCCATCTGGAAAACACGTTAAAAGTAGGATAGTGGGATAATAAGATGTGTAAAATAGTTATTTACTGTACTGACAATAACGACCAGTTCAGTAATTCTACTAACCGTGTTCTCTTCATTCATGTGCATGAACATACATACAAACTTATAACGAAATAAAATTTGTGTAAAATTTATAAAAGGCGTCAATTTTGAATTGATTTTTTTCAGTATATGAAAAACATTTTTTCTTAGTTTCAAAGCAAACAACAATTACCACCATTACAGAAAACAGCGAAAAAATCAATAACTTCTATACAAATATTAATAGGAAGGCAAGAGAACGCATAGATATTTCACACATTTCTGTATTGTTAATACGAGCATATACAAATTCAGGATTCAGGGGCAGCAAAGCGCCACGGGTCCAGCTAGTTAAATAATAAAAGGCGCTTTTTATACCCCACACAACTATGTTGTCAGGGTATTATATACAGGCTTTTATAGCTTTTGTGCAGCCCCAAGTGTTTGTAACGCCGCGTCCTACACCCACCTTTAAGTATACCGATCGTCATATCTCAACTAGCTGAGTCGATCTAGACATGTGTGTCCGTCCGTTCGTCCACGATACAGGCCACAGTTATGGATCAATCTTCACGAAATTTTGCATGTTCGACCCAATGAAGACCCCTATTTGTAAAGATAGGTTAATATATAGGTGATGAAATGGGCCAAATACTTAATTTTTGTCTGATTTTCTGGTCGCTCCAGAGTCCGCAATTATGGCCCGAACATCGCGAAGGTCGTCGGGCCAAAGAATAAGTATGGCCTTTTTGAAAAGGATTGGTCAAAATTTTTAACAGGTGAAATAGACCCGCTATAGATTTACCCCTGAAGGACATATACCCGAGAAGTTGATATTATACCCAAGAGTAATGGTTGACCTTTAAATTGATACCAATTATATTGTTGTATGTGCTCGGATGTGAGAGTTACACCTAAATATTTACAGGTATCTCTGTATTCGTATATTATTTAGTAACACATTATCACTCTAGAGAGCGGAAATATAGCGCTGATATGGTCAAGGGCAACGTCTATAATTTTCGGTTATGATCAGATAACACAATTATAAGCCGAACATCACAACACAACCCACGGTGAAGGGAATCTGGCGAAGTAATTAGAAGGGCTGTACTGAATATTAGTAATATATATTGACCTCTAGTCGGTCAAGTGAGTGCAAATATCGCGGAATATTGCTCAAGCTCAAAATATGTTATATTTTCGTGGAAATTGTGTAGGGTATCATATGGTCGGCCCCGTCCGACAATACTTCTCCGCTCACTGGTTTTATGCTTTGGATTATCATTCTGCTCGAACCATATGTAGACTTGCCTTACCTTTTGTGCTGGGGCATCCTCATCCATTCGTACAACATGACTTAGCCGCCGTAGTCGCTGCAGTCCGAGAAATTTTCTCTAAAACACTACAAGAGACGCCTCATCTGCTTGTGCAAGTATGCATGCTTCAGATCCATATAACAGCACGGATAGTATCAGTGTCTATTAGGGTGTGAGTTTGGTCTGGCAAGAGGTGGCTCTGTATCTAAATTGCTTACACAGACAATAGCAGTATCTTTTGGTCAACGCTATCCTTCTCTGGTTTTCAAAACTGATGTCATTAGTTTTATTTATGGCGGTACCGAGGTATATAAAAACTTTGGCTACCTCGAGGCTCTAGTTTTCAAGATTCTACTGGAAGATTTGCTATACAAATGTATCCAAATAAAAGCCTTACTTACTAAGATGGTTATGACACTACGGTTGTTCAATAAGCCGAGCCGAGCTGCGTGAACCATCACTTGGCTCGCTTTTATATGCTTTTATCCATTCTCACAACATGGCCTAGCCAACAGAACAGGTGCCTGAAAAAATATTCTTTACTAAATCCACGCCTTCTATAGGTGCCTAAAAAATATTCTTTACTAAATCCACGCCTTCTATAGGTGCCTAAGAAAATATTCTTTACTAAATCCACGCCTTCTATAGGTGCCTAAAAAAATATTCTTTACTAAATCCACGCCTTCTATAGGTGAAAAATATTTTTGAAACCCCCACGTGTTCGTTTGACCTTGAAATATATTTTATTCAGAAATCCACACTTGACCTTTAGTAATTAATCTATACCCCAGTTTGACCCGATAAATGTCTGTTACTCTTCTTACCTGTGTACTACCTTTCCTCTCGATTCTTGTTGTTTAACTTTTGAACATGTGTCGTATAAATTGTTGTTGATTTTTTCTTGAGATGTCACTGCTGTCTTTGATGGTAGGTAAAGGACGTTAGCTTTCCTTGTTAGTATTAAACAGCAACTAAAAAATCACCTTTTGTATTCCTTTTGTGTTTTTGTCGTTCTTATCCGACTTAGTAGCATAGCACCGTAAAAAGACACATGTTAAATGAACTCAAAACAAAAAAGTAAACACCAATTTCCCATTCTTCTTCTCCTTCGCCTCTGTGTGCTTGTTCATGTTTACCATGAAATATGTTTAGACAAAGCTGTAAATGTCGTATTCATTTTGTTAGCATCAATAGATATTTTTTGCTTTGTGTACTTTAAGTTGTTTTTTCTTGTTGTTGTTTTTTATGTAGGCGAAGTTGTTTTGTTTCTTTTTGGAATGTTGGTCTAAGAACATAAGCGTTGCTAATTTGCTGTATTTATACAGTTTTTTGCCTTAATGTTTTTGCTTTTTTTGATTTGATAATATATTCGAAAGTAAAAGCAGTTTAAGGTTCTTAGAAACAAGCTATTTGCTAATTGAGGGTGCTACGTAAAATAGGTATGTTAAGATTTTTTAAATACTTACAATTTAGTTAATCATTAAAGGAAAGAACCGAAAACATTAACTCAGTTACAATTTCATTATATTCGGACAGGAGGAACTTTCAATTTTCAATATCAAATATTCTTGCAGTACTAGCTCTATCTTAAATACTGTGACCTTTACGAGACAGACAATCGAACGTGGAATCGACATTCAATTTTATTCCGATCTAGAATATAGACTCCGTTGAATATTTCGAAGCAAACGGAACGACAAATTTAATGCATATACACTCTCCCTTATGTTGCACTTTTCGCCATAGGGAACAAACTTGAACTGTGGTGCGTATGATAAATGCTCACTCATGGTAATCATCACTTATACGCATAAATGATAATATTATTTAAATCCGAAACACTTTAATACTATTTTTTTTCAATGACAAGTGGAACAATATTTTTTAACGAGCTATTTGAGACAATATTTTTTAAAGAAGTTCAAGGTCATATTCCTTCATTATTTTCAGAATAGTTTTAAGCATTAAATATAATTTTATGTTAATGAAATAAGGGGACCATAGCCTTTGCTAATAGACCTGAGAGAGTAAAGTTTTTAAAGGCAAATTTTTAAAGGAACATCAGATCTATAAGCGTGAATGTTAGAAAAAAAGATTTATGGAACTACAAGGATCAGAGAAGCTATACGCGTTGATATTTTTATTCCCTCACCCTTATGGCTAATTAAGGTATATGCTCCTTCCTACGACAAAAATGTACCACATCAAAATATTGGTTTTAGACCCCTAATATCGATATCGATTTACAAATATCTATCTGGTTCACTGGTTCACATAATAACTCTCGAAGGAAGTAACCGATTTTATCCAAAATGTGAATTGTCGATGAAGAATATCGGTCCACTTCGGGAAGTTCCGCCAGAAAAGGGTAAAAATTTATCTACAAATGAATTTAGTAGCATAATGCGATCAGAGGGTCCAAATTGAATCAAATTTTACAAAATCTACACATGCACAAGATTGGAACATGGCCCACTTCTTCTAGTACTTTCCTCACAAAAGGGTTAAAATGTTAAAGGATTTTAAATCATAACATTGCACATCGTAATATTACCAAAAAATATGAGTCCGAAAATGGAGGTCACACCCAGAGGTCAACATTTTGAAAACTTTGTAAGTTGCTCACAAAGCGAGTGGTTTATCCGATTTCATGGGATCTACAGGGAAAACTCTTCTGCTACCTTTCCACAGATAGTCAACACATTGATAAAAACATACACATTTTAAAAATGATACTAAAGGCTACATAGGTCCATCCTTTCTGGTACCCACCCCACTAATTTTCACAAATTTTTAAAAATTATGAGTTGAATAAAAATTTACCCAACTCGACCCCAGGACAGCGATTCCGTATAAACGCAAAGAACGTACAAGTATGTTGTCAAGGTGTAGGCCCAAGTGTTTTTAACGCCGCGAAATATTGTTCCTAGACTCGCCTTCAGATGTGGGAGTTCTACTTAAATACTTACAGGTGCCTACGTATCATTAATTTTTACTACGAGAAAACATGATTTGTAAATAATACCAATATTCCACAGGTTAGGAATATAGATACCCAGAAACTTAGAGCTCAGTGGTAGTCGTGTAGGCTATTATATGGTCGGCCCCGTCCGACTATACTGCTCCGCTCACTTGTTAAAATCTCATTTCACGTTTATTTCTATTTTCAGATTCGGGCTGAGAATTGAACCTTTATGCTGCATGATTTCGGTAAGTTAAGAAATTTTCTTTTTTGCTTTCTTTTTACATATTACAAATTTTAGATGTTATATTTTCCACCACCTGATAAATTATTAATAATTATTTCGTTCATCTTTTGTTTTTGTTCTCCGTTTGAAAACAAGATTGAGAAAAATTTAAACAACAACACTATTATAAAAAAAAAACAGTAAGGAAGGTAGTAAAGTCGGACTGAGCCGGCTATATAATACCCTTCACCGACTATATAATACTCTTAAAAATTTAATTTCAATCAGACAACCGTTCGAAATACATATGGAAGCTATGGCTACATCTGCACCAATTTCAACAAAACTCAATAACGCCATTCAAGTCTCAATTTGATACGTTGTGCAAAATTTTGAGTTAAATGGACAAACATTAGAAGTTTGTGCGCCATTTATGTAAAATTTATATCGAAATCTCAACCGATTTTGCCGAAACATATCCCACAGCATTCTAGACTCAATTCAGTAGGCTATGCCAAATTTCATGCAAGTCGAAGGTTATATAGGGACATTGGTGCACCATTTACATAAAAGCTGATGAAAATAAATATGGAAGTTATATCTAAATCTGAACCGATTTTCACGAAACTTAGCACACATCATTCAGGACCTAATTCAGAACTCTATGCCAAATTGCCTTGGTACACCATTTTCATAAAATCGGACGAAAATATATATGGGAGCTATATCGAAATCTGAACCGATTTTCCTGAAATTTAGCACACATAATTATAGGCTCAATACAGTACGCCGTGCCAAATTTTGTGCAAATCGAAGGATATATAGGGACATTGGTGCACCATTTACATAAAAGCTGATGAAAATAAATATGGAAGCTATATCTAAATCTGAACCGATTTTCACGAAACTTAGCACACATCATTCTGGACCTAATTCAGAACTCTATGCCAAATTGCATGCAAATCGAAGGATATATAGGGACTTTGGGGTACCATTTACCTTAAATCGGACGAAACTATATACGGGAGCTATATGTAAATCTGAACCGATTTTCAGTAGGATTCGTCTTTGGGCCAAATAAGCGAGATCAGCCAAATTTCATCCAAATCGGATTATAAATGCGACATGTACTTTGTTTACAATTTAACACCAACAGACGGACAGAAGGACGGAGGGACGGACATGCATAAATCGACTCAGAAAGTGATTCTATGCATATTCTCAAAAGGAACCATGCGTCTATCTCGTTTTCTTTAGTTTGTTACAAACCTATGTACAAAGAGATAATACCCTGTACCACAGTATGGTAAA
The DNA here is from genome assembly GCF_032173495.1 of Musca vetustissima. Lineage (NCBI taxonomy): Eukaryota > Metazoa > Arthropoda > Insecta > Diptera > Muscidae > Musca > Musca vetustissima. The sequence continues at coordinate 243,071 of NW_026879866.1, forward strand.
GGGTATAAAAATTGGTTAATATTTAGGCGATGAAATGGACTAAACTTCTTTATGCCCTACACAGCTATCTTGTCAGGCTATTATAGCTTTGTGCAGCCCCAAAAGTTTTTAACGCCGCGAAATATTGGTGCTAGTCCCACCTTTAAGTATACTGATTGACTAATAATATATTGACTACCTGAATCGATCTAGCCATGTGTGTCCGTCCGCAAGCTTTACGGAATTTTGCATGTAGGATGTGTTCTGGCCAATGAATACGCCTATTGTTTTTGTTAAATATCGATTAATATTTAGGTGATGAAATGGACCAAAAACTTTATTTTTGTCTGAATTTCTGGTCGCTCCAGTAGCCCAAATTTTTACATGGAGAAGGGGATCAAACCAAAGAATAAGCACGCTTGTTTTGATAGAGGTCGGTCAATATTTATATTTAAAATGACAAAATTATTATACTATAGCGAATATATTTACCTCTGAAGGACATAGACCCGAAAAGTTGATGGTCAGGACGACGATTTTAATTTTGTGATATTGAGATGATATTTAGGGGGAGCAACGAACCGTAAACTTTAATTTAATTTTGAACCTTAAATATTATACACGGCGAAGGGGATCAGACCAAATACTTAGAACGGCTATTTAGATGATGATCGGTCAATATTCCGAGGGTAAAATCAACCAAAACTTGAAGTGACCAAATCTGTTTTTATGGCGTAAATATTCACTTAGGGAAACATGACTTGGAAAGTATGCCACGGTTAGGAAGTGGAGCAAATATAGCGAAATATTGCCCCGGCTCAGAACATAGAACTAGAGAAAGTAAGATTTTCGTGGGAGTTGTGTATGGTATCATATGATCGGCTCCGTCCGACTATACTGCTCCCTAACTCGTTAAAATATTTTTTAAGATTATTTGAACAATATTTTGTAGGATTTTTAAACATATTTTTTTAATGAAGAGTTTTTTAAAGTATTTTTTTTTATTTATTAAAAAATATTTTTTCAAGCACAATGAGCCATCGATTTTTTGAAAAATATCAGGAAATCTTAATGAAAACCATGATGGTATTTCTTGAGGAGATTCGTTATCATCTTTTTCTACAGGTTATGGTATAATCAAATTCGACGTTCTCCTTTTCTCAGCTATTCCATTAGTCCTCTCAGTCACAAATGTGTTGATAGAACAAGGGAACGATAAACGAGTTTCCTGTCTGCTTGTATGTTTGTGGAAGACAGGAAATAACTTTAAATTAAATTCCTGCATTCATAGCCTTGCCGGTTGAAAGCCAGAACATTGTAACCAACTTACAAGAAAAGTTAACCGTGACTATGAGTTGCCTATTAGACAAATAAGAGTTTTCATTTTGCATAAATTTGATATCTTCCCGTTCTGTAAATTAGAACCAACCCACGACTCCTTTCAACATTTACCTATGTAAGCCAACAATTACCAAAAATGAGATTTAAGATTTTTCAAAATAAATGTAATTTTATCTGCTGCTACGATGCGTCTGTAAAGTTTTCATTGAAATTGGAACATTTAACCCTTAAGTTGCGGGATGGCGTGTCATGTTGAAAAGGGCTCTTTGTTGAAACATTGAAACTTATTCGGCTCAAGAGGAAATTGGAACCTCTAATTGGGACTCATACTGATTTAGGTACATATAGATTTTTTAGTCTTAGTATCGGCCGTGGTGGTTTAAAGGTTAATTGTAGAAGTCTAAAAGTCATTACCATTAGCGTTGCTGCTGCCACTGTTACTGCTCCGGCTGCTGATGATGATGCTTTTAACAAGTTACGCTCTAATTAAAATGAATAAATCAACTGTAAAATATATTTTATTTACATAAGTACTATTTCTTCGTATTTTGTAAAAATTAAGATGGAGTGTTTGAAATCATTATTTAAAGAAGCTGGTTTCGATTTGGTAATGAATTACAAATGTGATATGACTATAGAATGCTAACCACGAAGGAGTAAAGTGAATTCCTTAAAATAACCTATAACAAATGCAAGTCGCAAATGGGACCTTACAAAATATTTGTTTTAATGTACCCGGAGGGTACTCCCTACTACACTATTCTTTACAAAAATCCACGCCGTGTATAGGTCCCTGAAAAAAATATTCCTTATAAAATCTCGCCTTATATAGACCCTTGAAAAATATTCCTGAACAAATTTCGACTCCATTACTTACTTACTTAACTGGCTTGTGGCAGAACTTTCGTTCCTTAAGCCGAACTTAAAAAAGATTTCCAGGCGCGTCGGTCTTTTGCGTAGTTTTTCCAATTTGAAAGATCATATACAGCAATGATGTCTTCCACTTGATCTTTCCATCTTGTTCGTGGACTTCCCCTTCTGGGTGAACCATCAGCTGGTTCGCTTTTATATGCCTTTTGGGCTGGGGCATCTTCATCCATTCTGACAACATGACCTAGTCATGATAGTCGCTGCAGCTCAATACGTCTAACAATGTTGATGACCGAGAATAGCTGGTACAAGTCATCGTTCATTTGACGGCGATATTCACCGTCAACGCAGAGCGGCCCATAGAACTTTCGGAGAATTCGTCATTTGGTGTACAGAGTGCCATTTCTGTTTACTTTTGCCTCTCGTATGACCTTTTCTAGCAGGATGTTAAAAGGGTCACACTGTCACCTTGTCTGAATCCTCGTGCGGTATTAAAGGGCTCCGAGAGGTCCTTACCGACTTTAACTGCTGATCTTGGGCCAGTTAAAGTTATCCTGCATAGCCGTATTAATTTTGCAGGAATGCCAACACAGACATGGCTTTATACACCTCTGAACGGGCTGTCGAATTCGGCTTTATAGTCGACGAATAGGTGGAATGTATCGATGTGTTTTTCGTGTTTTTTTCCAGGATTTGGCGCAGAGTAAAAAACTGGTCAATGGTGGATTTGCCAGGTTTGAAGCCGCATTGGTTTGGTCCAATAATGTCATTGACCACTGGCTTCAGTCGTTCACACAGCACGCTGGATAACACTTTATATGCGATGGGAATGAGACTTTTTCCTCTATAGTTGGCACATATCGTATTGTCTCCTTTTTTGGGTACGGGACACAGGATTCGGAGGTTCCAATCTCGTTGGGCATGTATTCTTCTAGCCAAATTGTACTAATCAACTGGTGCATGTTCCTTACCAGCATCTGACCACCAGTCATGAATAGTTCGGCTTGTAACCCATCGGTACCTGCTGCTTTATTATTCTTCAGCCGATTGATTGCTATTCTGACTTCATCTTGGCTAGGTGGTATACACTCTATACCGTCATCTATTATTGGTTCTGCGGTATCCTTTTCACCGCTATTATTTGATACCAGAAGTTTTTCAAAATGCTCCTTCCAGATCCTGAGCACACTGTCAGTATCTGTAACCAGGTTTCCTTCATCACCTCTACAGGAGGATGTGTCTGCACCAAAGCCTTCGGTTACATTATCCGTGTTACATTAGCCAAAGCCGTTGGAAGAATTTTCGGACTTCATTCTGACTTCTGTACATCTCGATTTGCTCACGCTCACGATTTTCTCGTTCTTTTTTCTGAAAATATGTTTCTCCTCTCTCCGTTTCTTCCGATAGTTCTCCGTTGCATTACGTGTTGCTACGGTCCGCAGGGTTGCCCTATACGCTGCGTTTTTCATATCACTAGCATTACGACACTCCTGATCGTACCAGGGATTTCTTGATGGTGGTCTTTGGTACCCAAGTGTTGCATTTGCTGCAGTTTGTAGGGAGTGGCCAATTCTCTGGCACTGTGCTTCTTCTATTTATTATCGAGACAAGGGTTGCTTTCGGCAAGCCGTTGGGTAAGTTGAGCGGAGTAGGCTTCTGATATCTGTTGTGTTTGCAGCTTTTCGATATCAAAATTCCGTGTTACATTAGATCGCACCTTTGCTGCTAAATTAAGACGGGTGCGTACCATGGCTGCTACAAGGTAATGGTCCGAATCGATATTCGCTCCTCGTATCGATCGAACGTCTAAAAGACTGGACGAGCGCCTTCCGTCTATCACAACATGGTCAATTAGATTTCTCGTTGCTTGATCAGGAGAAACCCAGGTGGCTTGAATCTGGTGCTGCTAACTATCATGTTTTTGCTGCCGCGTAATCAACCTCACGCCGTTATCGGATGTTTCTTCATGGAGGCTGAATTTTCCGGCAGTGGGACCAAAAATATTTTCGCTTTCGATTTTTGCATTAAAATCTCCTAGCAGAATTTCAATGTCATGACCAGGGCAGCGGTCATATGTAGTTCCTAGGCGCTCGTAAAAAATTCCATATTTAGATTATTAAAAAAACTTAAAAATATACGAATTATTTAGGTCTTTGAAAAAATTCTTTAGTACCTTGAATAATATTCTTAAAAAAAAAAATGCTAAGCGATCTTTACCAAAAACATTAGGGGTCTTCATAGGATAGAACCCATCCTACGTGCAAAATTTCGTGAAGATTGGTCCATAAATGTGGCCTGTATCGTGAAGGAATAATTTCAATAAAATCAGCGACTTCTGTCGGTCCTCAAAAAAATATTAAAAAAAAATCGCACATTTTGTATATCCTTGAAAGAATAATAAATCAAAATCCCCGCCTTGAGCTGGTCGTTGAACAAAAGTATTTTTTTAAATTACTTTATAAAAATCCTGAAAAAGCGATTCCACCTCACATTTGTATTTTAGTAGTAGTTTGCCCTTTTGACACAATCAGTTATCGCCATTTTTTATTTCACTAATTTTCGCCGAGTTCAAAAAAGTTTGCAATTCAATTCAAATGGATATCCCCTGACATTATTATTCAAGCAGTTCAATGAGCATGTCGTCGTTCTCAAACACTCACACAACTCTGCCACACACTTTTTAAAATATTCTTGAAACTTTTTAACCAGCTACTAAATGCATAAGGGTGTATCCAACAGAAAAAAATGTAAGAAAAATGTGCGGAAAGCATTGATCCGATCTGAGCACAACTTTCAATTTGTCTAAATGCCAATTTTTGCATCTCAACAACTGCAGCTGTGGCAGCATCAGCTGCTGCAATTCTCGTAACTGCCTGCCGCTGCTGTTAAATACGTGCCAACCTCAACAACCTCATATAAGTCCCAACATTCGGTTTGAAGTTTGCTGGTAATGTTCCTCGTACTTTGTAGAAACTTTATTCGCAGTAGTTTTTTTTTCTTTTCTTGACTTGGATAAAGTTCTCCGTTTTATTTTTAGCTCTATTTTTCCTTCTTTTTCTTGGCACTGCACGATTTATGTAATCATAACGTTTATCTTTCAATTATGTTCACAATGAATGCCCGGGCATTTTATGTTCAAGTGTAAACGGTATAGAGAATGGTTTCAGGGTTTTCGTTTGGCTTCCCTTTAGCTGGCATCATAAGTTTAAACGATTTTATATAAAACTAAATATGAAAAAATAAAAAATATTTTTTAAGAACGAATACAAGGTGTGGATTTTTATACCCTACACAACTATGTTGTCAGGGTATTATAGCTTTGTGCAGTCCCAAGAGTTTGTAACGCCACGAACTTATGACCCAAACATCGCCAATTTTTACATGGAGAAGGGGATCGAGCCAAAGAATTAACATGCATGTTTTGAAATCTGTAAAATTCTAGCAATATTTAGCGGGTCAAATGGACCTGAATTTTGTTTGAAAAATTACAAAATGTGAAAATTCAGGTGTGGCCAAGAAAAACGCCTATAATTTTCGATGATGACCAGATAATAATTTTGGGATTAAGTGGAGCGACAATTTAATTTTTTTGTGTTATTTCGAGGCTGCAAACACAACAGCTAGCAGAAGCCTACTCCGCTCAACGTACCCAAATTATTGACGAAAACACCCTTGTTCCGATAATAATATAGAAGCATAGTGGCAGAGAATTGTCCACACCCTACAAACTGTAGCAAAAGCAACACTTGGGTACCAAAGACCACCACCAAGAAATCCATGGTACGATCAGGGGTGTCGTAATGCTACTGATATGAAAAACGCAGCGTATAGGGCAACCCTGCGGACTATCGGGAGAAAAGGAGAGAGGAGAAACGCATTTTCAGAAAAAAGAAGAAAGAACAAGAAAAACGTGAGCATGAGCAAATCGAGATATACAGGAGTCAGAATGAAGTGCGAAAATGTTACCAACGGGTAAAACACCAAACCGAAGGCCTTGATGCAGGCACATCCTTTTGTAGAGATGAAGAAGGAAACCTGGTGACAGATACTGACAGCGTGCTGAGGATCTGGAAGGAGCATTTTGGTATCAAATAGTAGCGATGAAAAGGATACCCCAGAACCAATAATAGATGACGGTATAGAGTGCAATCAATCGGCTGAAGAATAATAAAACAGCAGGTGCCGATGGGTTTTCAGCCGAACTATTCAACACTGGTGGTCAGATGCTGGTAAGGAGCATGAACCAGCTGAATAGTACAATTTGACTAGATGAATGCATGCCCAATGATTCGAACCTCAGCATCCTGTGTCCCGTGCACAAATAAGGAGACAAGACGATATGTGCCAACTATAGAGGAATAAGTCTCCTTCCCATCACAAATAAAGTGTTATCCAGTGTGCTGTGTAAACGACTGAAGCCAATGGTCAATGACATTATTGGACCATACCAATGCGGCTTCAGACCTGGCAAATCCACCATTGACCAGATTTTCACTCTGCGCCGAATCATGAAAAAAACCGACGAAAAACACATCGACACATTCCACCTATTCGTCGACTATAAAGCCGTATTCGACAGCACTATCCGTTCAGAGGTGTTTAAAGCCATGTCTGCGTTTGGCATTCCTGCAAAATTAATTCGGCTATGCAGGATAACTTTAAGTGTTAAAGCAGTTAACGTCGGAAAGGACCTCTCGGAGCCATTTAATATCGAACGAGTATTCAGACATGGTGACAGTTTGTCGTGTGACCTTTTTAACATACTGCTGGAAAAGGTCATACGAGACGCAACTCTGTACACCAAACAACACATATTACTCGCCTACGCCGATGACATCGACATAATGGGTCGAACACTGAGAGCGGTAACAGCCACCTTTGAACAAATTGAGAAGGAATCTGCCAAAGTGGGTCTGACAGTAAACAGCGAGAAGACCAAGCTGATGGTATCAACGCGCAAGACGTCCAGTATACTCGGATCAACTGAGGAACTTGAGAACTACAACTTCGAGGTAGTTAAAGATTTTACATACCTTTGCACCGCCATAAATAAAACGAATGACATCAGTTTTGAAATTCGGAGAAGGATAGTGTGGGCCAACAGATGCTTCAATGGTCTGAGTAAGCAACACAGACCAAACTCACACTCTACAAAACGCTGGTACTACTCGTGCTATAATATGGATCTGAAGCATGGGTACTTACGCAAGTAGATGAGGCAGCTCTTGGAGTGTTTGAGAATGAACTATGAGTTGTACCAGCTATTCTCGGACATCGTCATTGTTAGATGTATTGAGCTGCAGCGACTACGTTGGCTAGGTCATGTTGTGAGAATGGATGATGATGCCCCAGCACAGAAGGCATATAAAAGCGAACCAGCTGATGTTTCACGGAGAAGGGGAAGACCACGAATAAGATGAAAAGATCAAGTGGAAGACAACATTGCCGTATATGGTCTTTCAAATTGGAAAAATTGCGCAGTAGACGACGCGTCTGGAAATCTTTTTAAGCTCGGCTTATGGAACGAAAGTTCTGTCACAAGCCAGCTAAGTAAGTAAACAAGGCGTGGATTTTTCAAGAATATTTTTCTAGAGACCTAAACAAGATTTAAATTTTTAAAAAATATTTCAAGGATCTAAACAAGGCGCGGACATTTTGAAGAATATTTTTTTAAAGACCTAAACAAGATTTGAAAGAATATTTATTTAGGCATCTATAAAGGCGTGCATTTTTTTAAAGAATATTTTTTTCCAAATACTTAAAAAAGGCGTGGATATTTTAAAATATATTTCTAAAGATCCTGAATTTGGTGTGGATTGTTCTAAAATTATTTTTTCAAGCACCTAAACAAGGCTTGGATTTTTTTTTAAGAATATCTGTTTATCGATTAAAACAAGGCTAGGATTTTAAATATTATTTTTAAGGCTATATTTTTTTAAAGAATATTTAATAACCGAAAAAATATTTAAACCAGTGAGCGGAGCAGTATAGTCGGACGGGCCGACCATACGATTCCCTACAAAGCTTCCACGAAAATCTAACTCTCGGTGGCACTACATTTTGAGCTATGGTAATATTTCGCGATATTTGCACCCTCTTGACCGATTAGAGGTTAACAAATAGTACTAATATTCAGTAAAGCTTTTCTAAATACTTGTCCAAATTCCCTTCAACGTAGGTTGTGTTGCGATGTTCAGCTTTCAATTGTGGCCTATAGATCGACACGAAAAAGAAACAACAACTTAAGTTTTCGGCTATTCGGATATTATCATCGAAAATTATAGGCGTTCTCCTTAACCATACCTGCATCCTCATGGAGAATTTCAAAGCGATCAGCGCTATATTTCCGACCTATAGTGTGGTAATGGGTTACTGAATGATATATGAATACGTAAGCACCTGTAAATATTTAAGTGTAACTCACAACCGCGTACATAAAACAATATAATTGGTATCAATTTAAAGGTCAACCACTCCTCTTGGATATACTATCAACTTCTCGGGTCTATATCCTTCAGGAGTAAATATATACGCCATAGTAAATATATACGCCATAGCCAACATAGTTATGTAGGGTATAAAAATAACGCCATATTTTAATAGTTTGACTTGACTCCTTTTTTGTCTGGTTATGTAATTTTTTTCCGGTGAATAAAATTTAATTTGTTTTCAACAAAAAACAGTCTCATTAAAACTTTATATAAATATTTGTCTTCTTGAAATCGCTTCGTTTCAATCTTGTTGCGAATCTAGCTGACAAACTTGGAACTATATTTTCAGTTAGTTTGTTCGCTAATGGAACAAATAACATTTTCTTCTTTGCAATTTGACACGCACAGAAAAGTTTATTCTTTTAAACGACTTTATTCAAATTTAGTTTGGTGGTGTGTGAGGGTTCCGATTCGAACTCGGGTAACCCCTTTGATAGAACATTGTGGGTGCTTAAAATAGGAAAAAACTCAAATTTGTCGATCGAATGGCAAGGCGAAGGAAAAAGTTTTTCAACTATCGAACACATATACCTACACACATACTTATATACAGTTGGAGTGCCAAATTGTGTGACACAATATTGACTATAGATTTATTTGCATTGTTTGTAGATGTAGGTATCCCAAGACACACACACAAACAATTCTATGCTATCTCCATCCCGTTTGTTCGTTTTATTTTGTTCATAGGAAGCAATGGATTGTCATTTCCATACCGTTTTGTCTTCCAATGATAATATTTGGCATTGTTGAGTTCCGAACTACATCCGAACACTGGCAACACAAAGAATTCAACTTCAAATAGTTTTGTAATTCTACAAATGGTTCTATTTTGCGATTCCATAGTTATGATAAAGTTTGATAATGTCGTTCATTTTTTTTATTTTGTTTTCGTTATGTTCTACGATTTTGGTGCAGGAATTCATACCCTGTAACTCATTTTGTGTTAGACCGTCTAACTTCGAAAAGTTGTTGTTGTGAGGCAGAAATACTGTAAATTGTAAAGACGCTTCTGTTGAACTTTCTCCCAAAATTTTTCGAACAATAGTTGTCTGCAAAACTGTTGTTAATTGTTGGCACTTAAACGAGACATAAGATGAACAGCCAGACAGACGCACGAAGAGGCAAACAGACAGACAGATGGAGTGTCACTTGAAGAAAACTAAACTTTGTCTTTCTGAGTTTCCTTATTGTGTCGGATAGTGTTTTTGTTTCTAATATTAGAATAGTATTGAAGTTGATGGTCTTGTGAAAATTTCAAAAAATGGCATATGGATTAAATTCTCCCCAACACCCAGAAAATATGAGTTTTTTAAAAAATAATTTCCAAGGAGGAAATTGGATTTTTTGAGAGGCGTGGATTGTTTTGAAATACACTAGCATAGGCCCGCTACGTTGTCAGCGAATCTTTTTATAGTTAAAACCAGTAAGGAAAGTAGTAAAGTCGGACTGGGCCCACTATATGATACCCTTCACCACTTTGGGTATACTCCACATATGTATCCTAACAAACGTCATCTGTTCAATGGAGCATTGACGTAAAATTGAACGAACTTAAATATGTGATATTTATCTATATGTAAACCGACTAACATCGATCCCTACAAATGTCATTCTGCAACATATGCTACACTTCAAGCACGTTGTGTCTAGCTATGGATCTTTAGTGCAACATTTACTTAAAATCGGACGAAAATATATATGAGAGCTATATCTAAATCTGAACCAATTTTCGCGATACTTAGCACACATCGTTCCAGAATTAATTCCGTGATATATATGGACTTTGGTGCACCATTTACATAAAATCGGACGAAAATATATATGGGAGCTATATTTATATATGAACCGTGCAAATCGAAAGAAATATAGGGACTTTGTTACACCATTTACATTAAATCGGACGAAAATATTTACCTAAAATCGGACGAAAATATATATGGGAGCTATATCTAAATCTGAACCGATTTTCACGAAACTTAGCACACATTGTTCTAGACTTAATTCAGTACACTATGCAAAATTTCGTGGAAATCAAATCATATATAGGGACTTTGGTGCACCATTTACCTAAAATTGTACGAAAATAAATATGGAAGCCGAATCGATTTCCCTGATACTCACCACCCATCATTCTAGGCTTAATACAGTTTAGTCCCCTATGCCAAGTTTTGAGCAAATCGAACGATATATAGGTATTTTGGTGCACCATTTACTTTAATTGGACGGAAATAAATGTAAATGTGAACCGATTTTTCCAAATTTCTATAAGGTTCATCCTTGGGCCAAATAAATGAGCTGTGCCAAATTTCATCCAATTCGAATCAAAAATGCTACCTATACTTTGTTTACAATTTAACATGGACAGACAGACGGATGGATGCATGCTTCCATGCATATTCTCAAAAGGAACCATGGGTCTACCTCGATTCCTATTGTCTCTTACAAACATATGCACAAAGACATAATACCCTGTACCACAGTGGGTTGAAGGGTATAAAACTATGATTAACCAGTGAGCGGAACAGTATAGTCGGACGGGGCCGACCCTACTAATACCCTACACAACTACCACTTTAACATTCTGCAGATGTTTATTCCGAGCCTGGGCAACATTTCAAGATATTTGCATCCGCTTGCCCAATTGGAGATGAACAGCACCTCTTCCTTACACTGATATATTATTCGAATATTACTAATGTTCAGTACAGTCCTTTCAATTACTTGTCCATATTCTTTTCACCGTGGGTTGTGTTGTGATGTTCGGCTTATAATTGTGGCCTATAGATCGACTCGAAAAAAAAAACAGAAACAAAATTAAGTTTACGGTCCACTTCATCCCAAAATTATTATCTGATCACCGCCGAAAATTATAGGCGTGGACATTGACTATACCTGGATGCTCATGGAAATTTTCTAAGCAATCAGCGTTATATTTCTGCCCTCTAGTGTGGTAATGGGTTACTAAATAATATATGAATACGTAAGCACCTGTAAATATTTAAGTGTAACTCCCGCATCCGAGTACCTACGACAATATGATTGGTATCAATTTAAAGGCCAACCACTCCTCTTGTATGTACTATCAACTTCTTGGGTCTATGTCTTTTAGGAGTACAAATATACGCCATATAATACAAATTTTGTAATTTTTCACACAAGAGTCAGAATCCATTTGACACGCTAAATATTGGCCGATCTTTATCAACCCTTCCCATGTAAAAATTCGAAATGTTTGGGCCATAATTGCGGCCTAAATATTTGTCGATCTTTATCAAAACAGGCATGCTTCTCATTTGGCCCAATCCCCCTCTCCATGTAAAAATTCGAGATGTTTGGGCCATAATTGCAGCCTCTGGAGTGACCAAAAACCGACAAAAATTAAGAATTTGGTCCATTTCATCACCTAAATATTAACCGATCTTTACCAAAAACAAATAGTGGTGTTCATCCCACATGCAAAATTTCGTGAAGATTGGTCCATAACTGTGGCCTGTATCGTGTTTACAAATTATAATGGACAGACGGACGGACGGATACACATGTCTAGATCGATTCAGCTAGTCGAGATATGACGATCGGTATACTTAAAGGTGGGTCTAGGACCAATATTTCGCGGCGTTACAAAGTCTTGGGGCTGCACAAAGCTATAATACACTGATGACATAGTTGTGTAGGGTATAAAAATATTAAATTCTATTACAAATGTCCCTCAGTTTACTTTTTCCCTTTTAAAAAATAGCCTTGACAATTTTTGTTTTACATTGCGCGTTGTTGGTCCTTGAAAAATAACCTTTAAACTCCGAAGTCTGGAGTGGAGTCCTGAAAACACATTTCAATAAAAACCCCCCTTATGTCGATTCTTGAAAAAATAATTAAAAACCAGTGAGCGGAGCACTATAGTCGGACGGGGCCGACCATACGATACCCTACACAACTACCACGAACTCTAACTTTCTGAGGATGTTTATTCCGAGTCTGAGTAATATTTCGTGACATTTGCCCCCTCTTGTCCGATTAGAGGTCAACAACACCTCTTCCTTACTTTTTTCGAATATTCAGTACAGTCCTTCTAATTACTTGTCCAGATTACCTTCACGGTGGATTGTGTTGTGATTTTCGGACTATATTCGACTCGAAAACACACAAAAAATTAAGTTTTCGGTCCATTTCATCCCAAAATTTTAATCTGATCATCACCGAAAATTGTAGGCGTTGTTCTTGACCATAACTGGAACTTCATGAAAAATTTCAAAGTCATCAGCGCGATATTTCCCCCTCTAATGTGGTAATGGGTTACTAAATAATATCTGAATACGTAAATATATATGCCATAAAATACAAATTTTGTCATTTTTCACACAAAAGTCAGGGTCCATTTGACCCGCTAAATATTGACCGATCTTTATAAAAACATGCATGCTTATTCTCTGCCCCGATCCCCTTCTCCATGCAAAGATTCGCGGTGTTTGGGCCATAATTGCGGCCTCTGGAGCGACCATTTCATCCCCTAAATATTAACCGATCTTTTCCAAAAACAATAGGGGTCTTCATTGGCCAGAACCCATCCTACATGCAAAATTTCGTGAAGATTGGTCCATAACTGTGGCCTGTATCGTGTTTACAAATTATAATGGACAGACGGACGGACACACATGTCTAGATCGACTCAGCTAGTCGAGATATGTCGATCGGTATACTTAAAGGTGGGTCTAGGACCAATATTTCGCGGCGTTACAAACATTTGGGGCTGCACAAAGCTATAATACCCTGACAACATAGTTGTGTAGGGTATAAAAAAAAATTCTTGATTTGTTTCTTAAAAATGCCCGCTTGATAAAGGCTCTCAATACATATTCTTTACAAATTCACGATTTGATTTGGTCTGTTCAAAACATTTGTTTAAAATCCACGACTTGAGTAGGTTCTTGAACAATCCACTCTAGATAAGGACTGTTCTTTAAAAATTTCATGCATTGGTTTGATTTGTAAAGAACATTAGTGAAAGAATCCAAATACCAATCACTCATTAAAAAATCCTCGCCTCATTAAAAACTCATTAAAAATCACGCCGCGATAAAATATTTCTTTAAAAAATTCGCGCCTTGAACCTTGAAAAAATATTTTTTAAAAACTCAACTCTTGAGCCTTATAAAATATTCTTTAAAAATCCAAGCGTTGTGATGGTCATTGAAAAAAAATGCAGTCAAAATCGTTTTAATGACACCATTTATAGTGACATATCCTTTAAGCGATTTCGACTGTACACGCCTTTATTAGAAAAATATCCCTCATATGTCTACGCCTTTTATCCTTCAAATCAAGCTTTTGGTTTCAATTTCCTCTTCTGGGACATATCAGTCCATATTCTATTATCGAAGCAACAAAGTGTCTCAAATATATAGCCCATTATTTTTGTCATATTTTCTCTCAACCTGCCATTTGGTACATAATTCCATGATGTGGTTATAGAAACGTCAGTATACGCTCGATGCGTGCTTGCATGTTTTATCAGTTTATAATGGTAATTTGTCAACTAAAGGCGTGGAAAGCCTAACACTGTCAAACTTTATGTCATGCAACCAGTCATCCTAGGCAGGGAGTGGATGTAGAGGTAGGGGACGACTGTGCTGTTGGCTGGCTGCCTATGTTTAGGAACGTGTTATGGTTTCAACGAAATATCTAAATATGTGGTGTTTTTCGGTAGAAGTCACATTACATTCAAACAGTCATTATTTACCAGTCTCACCACGCACAGCACAGCACACCCCACTACTCCAGCTATATCCTCTACTAATGGGCGACAAGTGGCCAAAAAAAGCAGGCCATTAAAAATGCTTGTAAAACATCATCACCACCATTGTCATCATCAACTTTAAAATTCCACTCCTTCGAAGGATGTTTGTTTATGGCTTTAATGTTGACATGGCCTTTTTCCCGAGACACTTCAAAGTTGGACACAACAAAAAACCCCCAAAAAGCTTTTCGAATGTAAGGGCGAAAACAAAGCAAACAAAAGGGCGGAAATAAAACAAACAAGAACAGTGGCAACAACATCAACCAAATGTAAGGGGGGAGGAAAATAAATAGTTTAACAAAAGTACGCCATTGCTAACTTAGATAACATTTTAATGGATTTTTAAGCGAAAAAAATAGGGACAGCAGTAGAAAAACATTCCTGATCTGCTGCTAATGACATTCTAACTTTTAATGGTTATTCTAATTGTTAATTGGGGTTTAAATGTTTATTTGTTAGATAATTGTTTTTTTCGGGGGCCAATACATGGTTTTGATTTTTAAAGACAATTTTTGCAAGGGACCAACATAATTCGTGGATATTTAAGGACCAAAATGAGTGCTATATATTTTTCAAAGAAATATTTGTAAGGAACACCATAAGGAGGCGAGGGCTTTCAAATGATATTTTTTCGAAGATTTCCATGGAGGGTATAAAAAAGCCACTCCTTTTGTTGGTCTTTTAAAAATTTTCGCCTGTTGTTGGTCCTTGAACAAATATTCTTTTATAGATCGACGCCTAGGGTTGAATTTTCCTAAGTCACCTGTTAAAATATTCTTTAAAGAATCCACGCCTTGCTTTGGTCCAAGAAAATATTCTTTGAAAACACAACGCCTTGTCTTGGTATGGAAGGTATATTAATTTTGTTTTTCCGTTTGTAACACATCGAAATAATCATTTCCGACCCCATAAAGTATATATATTCTTGATCAGCGTAAAACTCTAAGACAATCTAAGTATGCCCGTCTGTTGTAATCACTCTAGCGTCTAAACGAATCGTCAAAATTTTGCAAAGAGTCTTTTGTCTGCAGGCAGGTCAAGTTTGATGATGGGCTATACCCGTCCACGTTTAGGCATAGCTCCCGTATAAGGGTACCCCCAAATTTTCGGTATTTTGAGGTTCTTGAAAATAAAGCGCTGATCGCTTTGAAATTTTCCATGAGGTTCAAGGTCAAGGACAAGGCCTATAATTTTCGGTCATGTTCATATTAACATTTTGGGATGAAGTGGACCGAAAACTTAATTTTTTGTGTTTTTTCGAGTCTCTATAGGCCATCACAACACAACCCACAATTCACACAACGGTGAATTGAATCTGTACAAGTAATTAGAAGAGCTGTATTAAATTTCAGGAAAAGGTCCTGTTGACCTCTAGTCGATCAAGAGGGTGCAACTGTAGCGAAATATTGCCCATGCTCAGAATAAAGAACCACAGAAAGTTAGATTTCGTGGAAGTTGTGTAGGGTTTCATATTGTCGGCCCCGTCCGGCTATACTGCTCCGCTCACTGTTTATACCCTACACAACTATGTTGTCAGGGTATTATAGCTTTGTGCAGCCCCAAAAGTTTGTAACGCCGCGAAATATTGGTCCTAGACCCACCTTTAAGTTAACCGATCGTCATATCTCGACTAGCTGAGTCGATCTAGACATGTGTGTCCGTCCGTCCGTCCGTCTGTCCATTATAATTTGTAAACACGATACAGGCCACAGTTATGGACCACAGTTATGGACCAATTTTGCATGTAGGATGGGTTCTGGCCAATGAAGACCCCTATTGTTTTTGGAAAAGATCGGTTAATATTTAGGGGATGAAATGGACCAAATACATAATTTTTGTCGGTTTTTCTGGTCGCTCCAGAGGCCGCAATTATGGCCCAAACACCGCGAGAAGGGGATCGGGCCAGAGAATAAGCATGCATGTTTTGATAAAGATCGGTCAATATTTAGCGGGTCAAATGGACCCTGACTTTTGTGTGAAAAATGACAAAATTTGTATTCTATGGCATATATATTTACTCCTGGAAGATGTAGACCCAGGAGTTGATAGCATATCCAAGAGGAGTGGTTGGCCTTTAAATTGATACCAAATATAGTGATGTATCTACTCAGATGTGGGAGTTACAGTCAAATATTTACAGGTGCTTACGTATTCAGATATTATTTAGTAACCCATTACCACATTAGAGGGAGAAATAGCGCGCTGATGGCTTTGAAATTGTTCATGAAGTTCCAGTTATGGTCAAGAGCAACGCCTATAATTTTCGGTGATGATCAGATTAAAATTTTGGGATGAAATGGACGGAGAACATAATTTTTGGTGTGTTTTCGAGTAGAGTATAATCCGAAAATCACAACACAACCCACCGTGAAGGTAATCAGGACAAGTAATTAGCAGGACTGTACTGAATATTCGAAAAAAGTAAGGAAGAGGTGTTGTTAACCTCTAATCGGACAAGAGGGGGCAAATATCACGAAATATTACTCAGACTCGGAATAAACATCCTCAGAAAGTTAGAGTTCGTGGTAGTTGTGTAGGGTATCGTATGGTCGGCCCCGTCCGAATATATACTGCTCCGCTCACTGGTTTTTAACATATTTTTCTAAGGATCAAAATGAAGGGTGTATTTTTTTAAAGAATCATTTTTAAGGAACACCACAAAGCGTGAATTTGTATACCCTACTACTATGTTGTCAGCCGCGAAATATTCGTCCAAGACCTACTTTTAAATATACCGAGAAGTTGATATTATATACAAGAGGGGTTGCTGACCTTTAAATTGGTGTCAATTATATTGTCATATTTACTCGGATGTGGGAGTTCCACTTAAATGTTTACAAGTGCTTACGTACACAGATATAAATTAGTAACCCATTACCACATTGTAGGGGGGAAATATAGCGCTGATCGCTTTGAGGTTGGGCAAGGACAACGCCTATCATTTTCGGTGATGATCAGATAATAATTTTGGGATGAAGTATACCGAAAACTTAATATTTTTCTGTTTTTTTTTGAATCGATATATATATATATATATATATCCAAAGTGGTGAAGGGTAACATCACAGCAAAACCCACGGTAAAAGGAACTTTTGAACTTTCCTTACTGGTTTATATTAAAATAGTCATATGATTTGTTCCACGTTGGGTGTTGTTCTAAGACTTTAATCGGGCAAAAGGGTGCAAATATCAAAAATATTGCCCAGGCTTGGAATAAACATCAGCAGAAAGTTAGAGTTCGGTGATAGTTGTGTAGGGTAGCCTCCATACAATTATAATTATCGCTCGCTGGTTTTCTATTAAAATACTCATCTGCTTTGTTCCGCGTTGGGTTTGGTTCTAAGACTTTGTTGTAATCATTCTACCTGCGGAGGATATCGAAATAAAAAAACTAGAACGTAAGGTTCGGCCCGCAGTTAGGTCTACCCCCATACAATACAATAATTGAACCAGCAGCTTCCACCCAACCCCCCGAAATAAAACCTAGATATTTTGGCGATTGCTGATATAACTGTGCCCTCTAAATTGCAGTATTTTGGGGATGTTCCCTTTGTTTGTTTTGTACCCTACCATGCGTCGCCAATATCGGACCACTTTTTGGTGTTTTTAGGAAAAATATCCATTAAAAATTGTTCGTAGAAATGTAGTTATAGGTCCATTTTTGTAGAAATGTCGGTATACGTCCATTTTTGGAATGTTCCCTATATTTTCATTTCAAGTACTTGTTAGTATACATGTGGTAGAAGGTATCCAAAGTTCGACCCGAACTTATAGCTTTTTCCACTTGTTATTTTTCAAATAATAACTTTTTCTTGGGACTAAAACAAAGCTTGAATTTTTTAAACACTGCATACACTTTCTTCCTTCCTCAATTACATATCGTCGCTGTTCTAGGTCTCTCCGAAGATTTGTTTTTATTATTCATTGTGAAATTACATTTTGATGAAGATAATCAACATAAAACATAATATACAAATCCCATCTGTAATACCTACATTTCCATTTGCCATAGCTTCGCTCGCTCGCGGGTTACTCCGCAAATATTGGTGTTGTTAGTATTGTTGTTATTTCAATGTTGATTGTGTTTTGCTGTTTTGAGACTGGGATTCAATTCGCATTACAATCGTACAGACGATGACACAACCACCCAGATACAATCGACTAATACACACATACACACACACCGTTGAATAAATTAGAATGTTTCTAAAAGTTGTTGTTATTCTTTTGTTTACCTATCACATTTTTATGCTGCCATGACACTCAGAGGCTTGACAGCAGAGTGTTGGAATGCATGGTCAATCAACTGTCATAAATTTGTCGTCTGCCCACCACCAGCAGGTGGGTTCATGCTGTCCTGTAGGATATGTGTATAGTTTTGGTTTTCGTATTTTACTTTTTACTGCTATGTGCCACTTGTCACTTTATACTATTGTGTTGACATGTTCATAACACAATATATACATATATATATATGCACTTTTATATGGCTGACTCTCATGGAGCGTAATAAATTCAATGCATAACAAACAGGTGGAGAATGTATTCGGAACGAAAAAAGAATCCATTGTGCATTTTCATCCACCTGATGTGTGCGGGAGGGGAAATGAGAGGGTGTAGGTGGAGATGTAGGAAACAATTAACTCAATTGAATATGACATACTAAAATGTTTGAATGGCTGTGTGACGTAGTATGATAATTTCCAAAGCTAGATTTTGTAATATGAGGCAAAATTTTTATTTTTACAAAAAGAAAAAAAAAAATAATGTAAATGTCTGTGAAGAATATTTTTTCAAGGGCCAGCACAGACGTGGATTTTTTAAAGAGTATTTATTCCAGGACCACAACAAGCGTGGATTTTATAAAAATATATTTCAGACAACAATAAAGATCAAGGACCAAAACAGGCGCAGATTTTTAACGAAAATTTTCTTATGTATCAAAACAAGGGTGGATGTAATAAATATAATATCAAGGACCAAAAATATTATTTAAAAATGCACGCTGCGGCCTGTAAAAATATTTTTTAAAAATGCTCGCTGAGGTCTGTACAAACCCCACGTGAGGCCTGCAAAATATTTAAAAAAATCCTAGTGTTGTTCTTAGGCCTTATTTTTTTAATCCACGCCTTATAAATATTTAAAAAAATCCACGCCTTGTTCTGAGGCCTTAAAAATATTTAAATCAGTCAGGGGAGCAGTATAGTTGGACTGGTTCAACCATACGATACCCTACACAACTACCACGGAATTCTAAGTTTCTGCGGATGTTTATTCCGAGCCTGGGCAATATTTCGTAATATTTGCACCATTTTGCCCGATTAGAGGTCAACAGCACCTCTTCCCTACATTTTCCGAATATTCAGTATAGCCCTTCTAATTACTTGTCCAAATTCCCTTCACGGTGGCTTGTGTTGTGAAGAAAATAAGTTTTCGGTCCACTTCATTCCAAAATTTTAATCTGATCATCACCGAAAATTTTAGGCGTTGTTCTTGACCATAATTGGAACTTCATAGAAAATTTTAAAGCGATCAGCACTATACTTCCGCCCTCTAATGTAGTAATGGGTTACTAAATAATATCTGAATCCGGAAGCACCTGTAAATATTTAAGTGTAACTCCAAAGTCCGAGTACATACAGCCATAAAATTGGTATTATTAATTAAAAGACCAACCACTCCTCTTGAATATACTATAAACGTTTAGAGTCTATATCCTTCAGCAGTAAATTTATACGCTTTATAATACAAATTTTATCATTTTTCACACAAAAGTCAGGGTCCATTTGACCCGCTAAATAATGGCCGATCTTTATCAAAACATGGCCTGGCCAAATTCCCTTCTCCATTTAAAATTTCGCGATGTTCGGCCTATAATTGCGGCCTCTGGAGCGACCTGAAAAACCGACATAAATTAAGTAGTTGGTCCATTTCATCCCCTAAATATTAATCGATCTTTACCAAAAATAATAGGGAACTTCATTGGCCAGAACCCATCCTATATGTGGCCTGTACACACATGTCTAGGTCGACGCAGCTAGTCGAGATATGACGATCGGTATACTTAAAGGTGGGTCTAAGACCAATATTTCGCGGCGTTACAAACTCTTGGGCTGCACAAAGCTGTAATAACCTGAGAACATAGTTGTGTTAAGGTATAATTACTTTTAAACATTTACTCCATGTGTTGGTCCTTGAAAATTGTACTTTAATAAAATATATGTTTGGGTTGGTTTGGCTAACTCATAAGCCATAATGAATGTTTTAATTTCCACCCTTCTAATATTAAAACTTTTTAATTTCATCAACATACCACTCTTATTTCCGCTCCTCTTTCCCTTCCAAAGAAAAAGGAAACCTAAACGCATACGATGTTCCCCAAACATTAAACCTATATATTTGAACAGAAACATGTTCGGGCATTACTTCCGATTTTAATTGCCATAGAAGGGATGAACGTTCCTCCCATTGTTGTTGCTTCAGTTTGACCCATTTAAGTTTTGTGATGCCATTAAAGTGTCATTAGTGACAGTTTTGAAAATGTAGATGATTGTTAATGGCAGTTAGAGAGAAAATGTGGAATGGCTGGTGGAAGTTGTGGAGAGGTTCAGTACAAGGAAGAAGAAGTGATGCGGAGGAAACACTGATACAAAGTTTTTGGCATAAATGACATTAACTGGCATTTCCTGGATAAATTTAATAAGAAAAGTTTCAAATTAAATTAAAAACAAAAAATGTTAAATGATTTATATTTTAAAAATTTACATTTTATGTGCACTATACTGAAGAGGTCCATGAAAAAATCCAAACTTTAGATGGTTGTTGGTTCCTACAAATAATCTTTAAAAAGGCCAAGCCTTAGACGCCATCGAAAAAAAAATTCTTAAAAAAATTTACACCTTTGATGGTCCTTTACAAAATATTCTAGAACCAGTGAGCGGAGCAGTATAGTCGGCCGGGCCGACCATATGGTCATAGAAGGTCATATTGAAAATCTAACTTCCTGTGGTCCTATATTCTGAGCTTGAAAATATTCACCGTGGTTCGGCTTGCGGCCTATAGATTGACTCGAAAAAAAAACACAAAAAATTAAGTTTTCGGTCCATTTCATCCCAAAGTTAAATGATCATCACGGAAAATTATAGATGTTGTCCTTGGTCATACCTAGAACCTCATGGAACATTTCAAAGCAATCAGCGCTATATTTTCGCCCTCTAGTGTGGTAATGGGTTACTAAATTATATATGAAATATAAGCATCGGTAAATATGGGGCTGCACAAAGCTATAATACCCTGACAACATAGTTGTGTAGGGTATAAATATCCAGCCCTTGTCTTGGGCCTTGAAAAAAAAAATTTATTAAAATTTAAAACACGTCCTAACTTTTAGTGGCAAAAAAACCACACACTTTTTATATGTTCTACATTTGACCTGAACTGACTTCATGACAGCTATTCCGCTTAAATTCACTTGCACTTCCTGAAAGGAAAACATGCAGTGTTGTGTGCAGTAATACAAAAACATACATACCAGCGCGTACACATACAAAGGAAACCATATATCTGGGCTGTCATCCAGGCGGCCAAAATTTCCTTAGGTGAAAAACATAAAGAAGAGCATCAATAAAATTTTTTGGGAAGTTTAAAAAAATACACACACACCTGGAGAGAAATATGGCATACATATACACTGTCAAGTTCAGACTCATACAAGTATCTATCCGCAAACAAATGAGTTCGCTAAGTGAAATACAATGCTGGAGCATTAATCCTTGTGAATGTGATACCTCCAAGGAATGAATGTGACCTTTAAAAGGACTAAGGGACTTACAGACGAATTGTCGGATTTTTTTAAAATATTTGTTCAGGAGTCCCTTAAAGGCGTGGATGTTCAAAGAATATGTTTAGGGACTCATACAAGGCGAGGATTTAAAGTCATATTTTATATATTTTCGAAGACATCTACATGGCGTTGATTTTTTAAGAATATTTTTTAGGCCTTCTGCAATATCTGGATTTTTAAAGAATTTTTATACCCTACACAACTATGTTGTCAGGGTATTATAGCTTTGTGCAGCCCCAGAAGTTTGTAACGCCGCGAAATATTGGTCCTAGACCCACCTTTAAGTATACCCATCGTCATATCTCGACTAGCTGAGTCGATCTAGACATGTGTGTCCGTCCGTCCGTCTGTCCATTATAATTTGTAAAGACGATACAGGCCACAGTTATGGACCAATCTTCACGAAATTTTGCATGTAGGGTGGGTTATGGCCAATGAAGACCCCTATTGTTTTTGATAAAGTTCGGTTAATATTTAGGGGATGAAATGGACCAAATACTAAATTTTTGTCGGTTTTTCTGGTCGCTCCAAAGGCCGCAGTTATGGTTCGAACATCGTGAAATTTTACATGGAGAAGGGGATCGGGCCTAAGAATAAGCAAGTCTGTTTTGATAAAGATCGGTCAATATTTAGCGGGTCAAATGGACCCTGACTTTTGTGTGAAAAATTACAAAATTTTTATTCTGGGGCGTATATACTTGCTCCTGAAGGACATATACTCGAGATGTTGATAGTATGTCCAAGATGAATTGTTGGCCTCCAAATTGATACCAATTATATGGCTGTATGTACTCCGATGCGGGAGTTGTACGTAATTAAGTAAAGGTGACTATGTGCATATTATTACTATTACTCCATTAGAGGACGGAAATGTCGCGCTGATCGCTTTGAAATTGTACATTAAGTTCTGATTATGGTCAAGGACGACGCTTATAGTTTCGGTGAAGTTGCGATTTCATTCAGGGGGTGCAATGAACCGAAAAACTTTAATTTTGTCAGATTTTCTAGTCGCTCTAGAGGCAATTATTATATACAGAACATCATATATTTTACAAGCTAAAGGGGATCTGACCAAATACTTAGAATGGCTGTTTAGATGATGATCGGTCAATTTTCCGAGGGTCAAATCAGCCAAAACCTAAAGTGACCAATTTTTTATTGTATGGCGTAAAAATTCACTTCAAGAAAAAACATTTTGGAAAATATGTAAGACTTAGAAATAGGAGTTGTTGATCTATAATCGGTAAAAATGGTGCAAATATTACGAAATATAGCCCAGGCTCAGAATATAGAACCGCCGAAAGTGTGCTTTTCATGGTAGTTGTGTAGGGTATCATATGGTCGGCCCCGTCCGACTATACTGCTCCGCTCACTGGTTTTTACAAAGCTTTGATTTTCAAAGAATATTTTTTAAGGACTTCTACAAGGCTTGGATTTTCAAAGAATATTTTTCAAGGATCGATACAAGACCTGGATTTGTAAAGAAAATTTGTTCAAGGGCCGATACAAGGCGTAGACTCATATAGTGCGTGGATTTTTAAATATTATTTTTTAGAGACTCTTATAAGGCTTGGATTTGTAAAAGAAGGTCGATAAAAGCGAGGAGTTTTAAAGAATATATTTTAAAAGGTCGAACAAGGCGTGGATTTGCAAAGAATATTTGTTTAAAAGCCGATACAAGGCGTAGACTCATATAATGCGTGGATTTTTAAATATTATTTTTTAGAGACTCTTACAAGGCCTGGATTTGTAAAAGAATAGTTTTTCGTGGGCCTATACAATGCGTGCATTATTTAAATAATATTTTCCGGGAACCGTACGAGGCTTCGATTTTTTAAAGAATATTGTTGTTGTTTTGTTTTCTTGTCGTATGAATAATAATTTATTTTACATTAAAAATAGCATTTAGTCCATTTCCACCAAACCGTAAATAATGAACACATCCGACCGACAATTGCTTATTTATATTGCAAACGTATTTGTATTGGTAACCATATTTTCAATTCATTTCCGTTTTTATACCCTTCACCACACTGTGGTACAGGGTATTATGTCTTTGTGCATATGTTTGTAACAGGCAAAAGGAAACGAGATAGACACATGGTTCCTTTTGAGAATATGCATAGAATCACTTTTAGTCGATTTATGCATGTCCGTCCGTCCGTCTGTCCGTCCGTCTGTAGATGTTAAATTGTAAACAAATTACAGGTCGCATTTATAATCCGATTTGGATGAAATTTGGCTCAAGTCACTTATTTGGCCCAAGGACGAACCCTATTGAAATTGGGAAAAAATCGGTTCAGATTTAGATATAGCTCCCATATATAGTTCGTCCGATTTAAGGTAAATGGTGCACAAAAGTGCCTATGTGTCATTCGATTTGCATGAAATTTGGCGCAGAGTATTGAATGATGTCCAGAATGATTTGTGCCAAGTTTCGAGAGAATCGGTTCAGATTTAGATATAGCTCCCATATATATTTTCGTCCGATTTAAGGTAAATGGGGCACCAATGTCCTTCTATATCTTTCGATTTGCATGAAATTTGGCACAGAGTACTGAATTAGGTCCAGAATGATGTGTGCCAAATTTCGAGAAAATTGGTTCAGATTTAGATATAGCTCACATATATATTTTCGTCCGATTTAAGGTAAATGGTGCAAAAAAGTCCCTATGTATCTTTCGATTTGTACGAAATTTGTCATAAAGTATTGAATTAGGTCAAGAATGACGTGTGCCAAGTTTCGAGAAAATTGGGTCAGATTTATATATAGCTCCCATATATATTTTCTCCGATTTAAAGTAAATGGGTCTCCAAAGTCCCTATGTATCTTTCGATTTGTACGATTGTACTGGGTCCAGAATGATGTGTGATAAGTTTCGTGAAAAACGGTTCAGATTTAGATATAGCTCCAATATATATTTTCGTCCGATTTGTGCATTAAAGATTCATATGTACAATATTCCCAAAGTGGTGAAGGGTATCATATAGTCGGCCCAGTCCGACTTTACTACTTTCCTTACTGGTTCTTTATTTTTGTGTTTGTTATCGAAAAAATCGAACATGCAAATCTATTTGTTTATTTAAAAATGTATTTTCATTTGTATTTATCTGCTTCTATTTGTTGTTTGTATTTATACGCAATGGTTGATCCGGTGATAATGGTTGACCATTTCAGTCGCCATTCCACCAAACCAAAATCGAAAACTCAATTTAAACACCTGATGTCACCATCATCAGTATTTTGTGGAATCCTCATCATACATCTTTCGCTTTGACCCCACATTATAATGGTTGGGAGACACAAAAACAGTTTGGTTTTTTGTGGTCGAAAGCCTGAATTTAGTATTTGCCGACAGCAATTATTTCAACTCGATTGTAATCGTATTGATTTCGAAAATTCATTTGTTCGGTTATTCGTTTTTTGTTGACTCGTTGTCATCTCACACAATGTTGTGCGAGATGCGGAAGGTATTCCGGCAATTTATTTAATAAATGTCAATGTTGGGTTGTTGATAGGTTCCAGTGGAGGTTATATGGCTGTGTTGAATTTTAAAAATAAGTAAATAAAACCAGTGAGCGGAGCAGTATAGTCGGACGGGGCCGACCATATGATACCGTACACAACTTCCACGGAAATCTTACTTTCTGTGGTTCTTAATTCTGAGCTTGGACAATATTTCGCGATATTTGAACCATCTTGACCAACTAAATATTACTAATGTTCAGTTCCGAACTTCTAATTCCTTGTCCAGATTCCCTTCACCGTGGGTTCTGCTGTGATGTTCGGCTTCCAATTGTGGCCTACAGATCGACTCGAAAAACACACAAAAAATTAAGTTTTCGGTCCAGTTCATCCCAAAATTATTATCTGATCATCACCGAAAATTATAGGCGTTGTCCTTGACCATAACTGGAACCTCATGGAAAATTTTAACGTGATCAGCGCTATATTGCCGCCCTCCCGTGTGGTAATGAGTTACTAAATAATATCTGAATACGTAAGAACTTGTAAATATTAAAGTGTAACTCCCACATCCGAGTACATACGACAATAAAATTGGTATCAATTTAAAGGTCAACCACTCCTCTTGGTATACTATCAACTTCTTGGGTCTATGTCCTTCAAGGATAAATATATACGCTATAGAGTACAAATTTTGTAATTTTTCACACAAAAGTCAGGGTCCATTTGACCCGCTAAATATTGGCCGATCTTTATCAAAACAGGCATGCTTATTCTTTGACCCGATCCCCATCTCCATGTAAAAATTCACGATGTTTGGGCCATAATTGCGGCCTCTGGAGCGACCAGAAAATCAGTCAAAAATAAAGTTTTTGGTCCATTTCAGCCACTAAATATTAACCGATCTTTTCCAAAAACAATAGGGGTCTTCATTGGCCACAACCCATCCTACATTCAAAATTTCGTGAAGATTGGTCAATAACTGTGACCTGTATCGTGTTTACAAGTTATAATGGACATACGGACGGACACACATGTCTAGATCGACTCAGCTAGTCGAGATATGACGATCGATATACTTATAGGTGGGTCTAGGACCAATATTTCGCGGTGTTACAAACTCTTGGGGCTGCACAAAGCTATAATACCCTGACAACATAGTTGTGTAGGGTATAAACATGGCATAATTTTTCTAAAAATTCTTTCTGAAGGGTCGGACCAAGTCTTACGTTTTTAATTTATTTTTTCCAGCATAAAAGGTGTAGATTTTTTAAAATTTTCTCTAGGGGTAATAAAATTAAATTTTTAGGGTCCTATTAAGGCGTGGATTTATTAAGTTATTTTTTCAAGCCTCAATACAGGGAGTGAATCTTTTGAAATTAATTTTTCCAATGCCAACACATAGCGTGGAGTTTTTATAAGTATTTTTAGAGAACCACACAGGCACAATTATTTTGTGGATTTGCTAGTTTTGTATTGTTAGTCATGAGGGCCTATACGTGTGTAATAATTGTAGCGTATACGCTCCACTGCGTAGTAGTGGTGACCACATTGTTATCTTTACTTGTCCATTTTGTATTCAATGTCCATTTGCATTATAGGGTTTATATATATATGTGTGCTCACATAATCATTTGATCCCTAATTTGGGTATTAAATCTCTATATTTAATTGAACTCTTTTATATTACATGCATTGCACTTTATGCCCAACACAAATAATAAAAATAATAATAATAACCATTATTTTGGCACATTGGTTGCCACATCAACGTCTGTATCTGTATGTATGTGTGTGTGGTCAATGAAAATCGTTTAAACACCTGATGGCCGCTGTTATCGCTGCCATCATAACTCTATTGGTTGTGTGTCATAATATTGGTTGTGACACAAGTGTTGGCCATTGGTTAGTGGTAGAGTTGAACTGAATTTTAGGATCACCACTACCACACTGATATCAACTCAATTGCAATCGAAATGATTTGAAATCACAATATGCGGTTCAGGAGAAAAATCTGAAATAAATTGTGTGCAATTTATTTATTTTTTAAATTAACACAATGCATTTTTGTTGATCATAATTATACCCTACACAACTATGTTGTCAGGGTATTATAGCTTTGTGCAGCCCCAAGAGTTTGTAACGCCGCGAAATATTGGTCCTAGACCCATCTTTAAGTACACCGATCGTCATATCTCGACTAGCTGAGTCGTCTGTCCATTATAATTTGTAAACACGATACAGGCCTCAGTTATGGACCAAATTTTGCATGTAGGAAGGGTTTGGCCTAATAAAGATCCCTATTGGTAAAGATCGGTTAATATTTAGGGAATGAAATGGACCAAATGCTTAATTTTTGTCGGTTTTTCTGGTCGCTCCAGAGGCCGCAATTATGGTCCAGAAGGGGATTGGTCCAAAGAACAAGTATGCTTGTTTTGATAAAGATTGGTGCATATTTAGCGGGTCAAATGGACCCTGAATTTTGTATGAAAAAATTACTAAATGTGTATTCTACAGCGTATATATTTACTCCTGAAGGATATAGACCCGAGAAGTTGATAGTATATCCAAGAGGAGTGATTGACCTTGAAATTGATACCAAGTATATCGTCGTGTGGTGTGTGTGCTCGGGTGTGGGAGTTATACGTAAATATTTACAGGTATTTACGTATTCAGATGTTATTTAATAAACCATTACCACACTAGAGGGCGGAAATATAGCGCGGATCACTTTGAAATTTTTCACCAGGTTACAGTTATGGTCAAGGACAACGCCTATAATTTTCGATGATGATCAGATAATAATTGTGGGATGAAGTGGACCGAAAACTTATTTTTTGTGTTTTTATACCCTTCACCACACTGTGGTACAGGGTATTATGTCTTTGTGCATATGTTTGTAACAGGCAAAAATAATCGAGATAGATCCATGATTCCTTTTGAGAATATGCATAGAATCACTTTCTGAGTCGATTTATGCATGTTCGTCTGTCCATGTTAAATTGTAAACAAAGTACAGGTCACATTTATGATCCGTATTGGATGAAATTCGCCACAGGTCATTTGTTTGGCCCAATTGAAATTGGACAGATTTAGATATACCCTATTGAAATTGGGAAAAATCAAGGTCAGATTTAGATATAGCTCCCATATATATTTTCGCCCGATTTAAGGTAAATTTTGTACCAAAGTCATTATATATCTTTCGATTTGCATGAAATTTAGTATAGCCTACTGAATTAGATATAGCTAGCTGCCATATATATTTTCGTCCGATTTAAGGCAAATGAGGTACCAAAGTCCTATATATCCATCGATGTGCACGAAATTTGGCATATCTAAGTTAGAACGATGTGTTGCACGAAATTTGGTACAGCCTACTGAATTAGGTCTGGAACTAAGAGCTTCCATACATAGTTTCGTCCGATTTTAGGTAAATGGTGTACCAAAGTCCCTATATATATGTGCCAACATTTTGTATTCGTAAAAATCGTGAAAATCAGATTTAGATATAGCTTCCATACATAGTTTCGTCCGATTTTAGGTAAATGGTGCATCAAAGTCTCTGAAAATCATTCGATTTGCCGATTGACACAACGTACTGAAATTAGTATAAGTTAATCTCTGGCAAGTTTGCTTCAAATCGGTTCAGATATAGATATCTCGTAGCTTCCATATATAATTTCGACTTATTTATTGAGATTAAACTTTAAACATTGCAGCATACCGAATAGCGTGTGCCATGTTTGCTTTAAATCGATTTACACAAATCTGTCCCACTGTGCGCAAACGACTCTAAACTTGCCCAAATGAAATGAAATTTAGCATAGGTTCCAGAAAGATATAAAAATCACATATTTAAGTTCGTTCAATTTCATGTCAAAATTCCTTCAAAAAAGTGACATCTTTTCGGATACATATGTACCAAAAGTGGTGAAGGGTATCATATAGTCGGCTTAGTCCGACTTTACTACTTTCCTTACTGGTTTTTTTTCGATTCGATCTATAGGCTACAATTATAAGCCGAACATCACAACACGGTGAAGGGAATCTGAAGAAGCAATTAGATGGGCTGTACTGAATATTATTAATATTTGTTGACCTCTAGTCGGTCAAGAGGATGCAAATATCGCGAAATATTGCCTTAGCTCAGAATATAGAAGCACACAAAGTTATATTTTGTTTTAAAGTTGTATAGGGTGTCATATGGTCGGCCCCGTCCGACTATAATGCTCCGCTCACTGGTTTTAAATTAGTTTTCAAGCCATAAGAGCAAGGCGAAATTTTTTTATTTTTTTTTGCAACCATCATCATGCAACATAAGGATTAGATTGATTTAAAATATTTATTCTAACCATAAACACAAGACTTGTATTTTTAACTCTTTACAGGGAATGTTTAAAAAACAACCAAGCTAACAACCATTCCATTGTTCCAACATACCCATACACACCTACTCCTCATATATAAATTTTTGTTAAAGTGACTTAAAGCCAATGCTTTTGTTAGAGATACTCACGAGTGAACGAGAATATGTGTGGTTACTGAAAACAACAGATTTTTTTGTTTTTCTTACAAAAAATAATCGCACACACACAAACATGCACATTCCGATTCACAATCCCAACACCGCAGATTCATAACACTATTAGGTTGCTAGGTAACTTTTGCTTATTGTGGTTCTTCTGTTTGCTGCTGTTGTTGGAAGTATTTTTTGCTGAGCTTAGCACTAATTAGTGAAGCATTAAGTTCCTGCGGTACTAAATAATGATTATTGCCCACAGCCTGTGGGGATTTTCAGAGGAAAAATAAGTGAATAGGAAATAGTCATGGAAAACTATAATCTGGTTGGTGGCTTTTCCTCGACAACAGTTTGTTGTTTGTGATAAATTAAGAAAATATTCTGAGTAAATATAACAACAATACGTAATGTCTAAAACAATCATTTGTATGAAAAATTAGAGCTCCACGCGGTATCCATTGTTAGCAATGTCTTGTGAAAGATAAAAATAAATAATGGATAATTATGAATGAAAGAAAATTGTAGGGAAAACAAAAACAAAAAAAAAAAAAGATGATTATTGCATATTGAAAATAACTACAGAATTATATCCACATGTTCTTGGAACATATTTTTTTAAATCCTCGCTTTTTCTGAAAACAATATTGGTTGAAAACAATATTAAACCAGTGAGCGAAGCAGTATAGTCGGACGGGGCCGACCATACGATACCCAACACAATTACGACGGAACTCAAACTTTCTGCGGATGTTTATTCCGAGCCTGGACAATATTTCGTGATATTTGTACCCTCTTGCCAAATTAGAGGTCAACAGCACCTCTTCCTTACTCTAACATATTTACCGAATATTACTAATATTCAGTACAGTCCTTCTAATTGCATGTCCATATCGCCTTTACCGTGGGTTGTATTGTGATGTTCGACTTATAATTGTGGCCTATAGATCGACTCACCCAACATTTTTATCTGATCATCAACAAAAATTATAGGCGTTGTTCTTGGCCATAACTGAAACCTCATGGGACATTTTAGCGTTATATTTCCGCCCTCTAGTGTGGTTATGGGTTACGAAATAATAACTGAATACGTAAGCACCTATAAATATTTGAGTGTAACTCCACATTCGAGTACATACGACAACATAATTGGTATCAATTTAAAGGTCAACCAGTCCTCTTGGATATAATATCAATTTCTCGGGTGTATATCCTTCAGAAGTAAACATATATGTTATAGAACAACATTTTTGTAATTTTTCACACAAAGTAAGGGTCCATTTAACACGCTAAATATTGACCGAACTTTATAAAAACAGACATGCTTATACTTTGCCCCGATCCTTTTCTCAATGTAAAATTTCCCAATATTCGGACCCTAATTGTGGTCTCTAGAGCGACCAGAAAAACCGACAAAAATTAAGTATTTTGTCCATTTCATCTCCTAAATATTAGGTAATATTTTCCAAATCTTCATTGGCCAGAACCCATCCTACATGTAAAATTTCGTGAAGATTGGTCCATAACTGTGGCCTGTATCGTGTTTAAAAATTATAATGGACAGACGGTCAATATTTAGCCGGCTGACTTTTGTGTGAAAAATGACAAAATTTGTATTCTATGGCATAAATATTTACTTCTGGAGAATATTTACTAAAGTAGACCAGAGGAGTTGATAGCATATCCAAGATGAGTGGTTGGCCTTTAAATTGATACCAAATATAGTGATGTATCTACTCAGATGTGGGAGTTACATAAAATATTTACAGGCGTTTACGTTTTCAGATATTTTTTAGTAACCCATTACCATATTAGTGGGGGAAATATCGCGCTGATGGCTTTAAAATTGTTCATGAAGTTCCAGTTATGGTCAAGAACAACGCCTACAATTATCGGTGATGATCAGATTAAAATTTGGGATGAAATGGACCGAAAACTTAATTTTGTATGTGTTTTCGTGTCGAGTATAATCCGAAAATCACAACACAACCCACCGTGAAGGTAATCTGGACAAGTAATTAGAAGGACTGTACTGAATATTCGAAAAAGTAAGGAAGAGGTGTTGTTGACCTCTAAACGGACATAAGGGGGCAAATATCACGAAATATTACTCAGACTCGGAATAAACATCCTCAGAAAGTTAGAGTTCGTGGTAGTTGTGTAGGGTATCGTATGGTCGGCCCCGTCTGACTATACTGCTCCGCTCACTGGTTTTTAATTAGTGTTATGTTTTTTTTTTTAATATTCAGTTCCTTCATCTATAGAGACTCCCTTCTGCTCGTCTATAGCTATTCCCTGTCATAAGGTCTCCCTTTGAGCTAGTCTAAAATTTGCTGTTTTCCTTTTGACCTCATGATCTTCAATTAAAAAAAAAAAAAATTTAAAAATACCAAAAATCACTTTTCCAAAAAGTCCTCCAAAAACTCCGATAAACTGAAATTGACCCCAGCCACATTGCAAAATTTTTCAAATGCTTTCATAGACCCACTTAACGGTAAATGTCAAAAGACAACCCCAAGACACAATGAATTGCAAATAAATCTTGCAAAGGCAATTATCCTTTTGCATGGACGAGAGATGGATGCATCGTTTTGTATGCATATTTCGTTTTTGTGGTTCTATGGATGATAATGCTGGTTTGCACAACCAGACGCACTCCACACACATACCACACATACCATTTATCATTGGAACTATTGTTTGATGTCTCCGTCAGAGAGCTATTGAAGAATAACCATCCGGCCATTAAAGTGAAGACACAGCTGCAACTATCGTTTGATGTCTCCTTCAGAAAGCGAATGGGTGAAGAACAAAAGCCAGTCCACCACCGACCAGTGGAAGAACAGAAGAACAAAAGCCAGTCCACCACCCGGCCATTAAAGTGAAGACACAGCTGGAACCCTGATTGTGATTAGAGATATGAATGCGAGCTCTATATTTTATTTAGAAGGAAAATTCGTTTCAATGTGGAACAGCCTTGTCCACGAGGGATTGATATCAATGTCAACTATTATTCAAACAAAATGGGTATTGAATGTTTCAGGATAGGAATAGAGGAATATCTTCCTACACAAAAAATCGATTATTGGTGATTTTCTTTTACAGTGGAAAAAAGTGGAAACAATTTTTAAACGTAATGCTAACAAATATCTATTCAAATTCTCAATAATGAATATATGATTTGCGATCTACATATTATATTTTTCCCTCCTCATCAGAGGTAATTCCAAAATACCCCACCAGAATTTCCCAATTAACCCCAATGTTAACAATAGCAACGACCTGTTCTCCCTGTTGAAGGTAAATTTATCTTTCTGCTATGTCCTATCTTTCTGCTATATTCAGTTATCTGACCATGTTTGGTTAAATAAACCCCGAGAACTCGAGACACACTGGGTAAATGACAAGCAACATGAAAAGGTACTAAAACTACTTCTAACATACAACACACACAGATATAGAGATGCATGTGTGAGTATTTGCCTGCCTGTGTGTGCACATTGCCTTAGTTCGCAGCACTCTACGTTATTGTCTTTCAATCGTATCGACCAAAATCGTTTGCCCCATAGAAAAGAGCATACATTGAGCAACAGAATTTGGTAAATGTCAACCTGCAGCACTTCTTCTATGGGGCTTAACTAACCTGGTGTCTATTGATGTGTGTAAGTGGTTCTGTTAGTGTCTTTGAGAATGTGAGTGTTATTGTTGTTTTCAGATCTCACAGTCTAACCACAATGAAAATGGTTATCACGAATTCGAAGTTGAATGTTGAGGATGCGGTTTGTCAGGGTTCGTTTGTTTGCTTTGACCATACTAATAGACATTGGTCACTTGATGTTTGGTTCTAGCTATCGGCCATCAGCTTCATCATTGACATCACATTTTGCTCTTTAAGAAACAACAACAACACACATACATGTCTACGTATTAATTGTTGTTTTAATGTTCCTGTAGGTACGACGTTTTGATATTAAACATCATGGAAATAGTCATCGAGGATAATGGAACATAGTCGGACATAGATTAAGGGTAAGAGCTTTAATATCCTGTGGATAAATTCAAATGAGAGTCGATCTATGTGTTATACAGAGAATCGGCGAGCTGAAAAGAGTCTCTATATACGATCTGAAATGAGTCCCTATAAACGAGCGGTATATCGTCTCTATAGACGAGCTGAAGACGGAAATAATCTATAAACGACCTGGAGAGAGTCTCTATAGATAGATGAAGGTAGTATCTGACGACTTTGTGAAAGTTTATATAGACAAGCGGAAACGAGCCTCTATTGACCATCTGAATCGGTACGAAATTCTTTAAAGATGAGGTGTGATATGAATCTCTATAGATGAGCTGAAGAGAGTCTTTATATTGACAAGTCTAAGTGATTGGAAAATATACTTTAAAAATCCACGCTTCTAGGTCGGATGGTGCATGAAACGCATTCTTTAAAAATCGACGCCTGTAAGTCGGGTAGAGCTTGAAAAATATTCTTCTAACAAAAACACACGACTGTAGGTCGGATAGTGCTTGAAATTATAAAATTTTAAATTCATGCCTGTAGATCCGATTTGGCTTATACAATTCAATTAATTATTTAATTATTGTCCCCCTGATTCCCTTCACGGTGGGTTGTGTGTTCGACTTTACATTGTGGACTATATATGGACTAGAAAAAACACAAAAAATTAAGTTTTCGGTCCACCTCATCCCAATATTATTATCTGATCATCACCGAAAATTATAGGCGTTATCCTTGACCATTCCTGGATCCTCATGGAAATTTTCAAAGCGATCCGCGCTGTATTTCCGCCTCCATTGTGGTAATGTGTTACTAAATAATATCTGAGTACGTAAGTACCTGTAAATATTTAAATGTAACTCCCGCATCCGAGTACATACGACAATATAATTGGTATCAATTTAAAAGTCAAGCACTCCTCTTGGATACACTATCAACTTCTCGGCTCTGTGTCATTCAGGAGTAAATATATACGTTATATAATACAACTTTTGTCATTTTTCACACAAAAGTTAGGGTCCATTTGACTCGTTAAATATTGATCGATCTTTATCAAAACAGGCATGCTTATTCTTTGGCCCAATCCCCTTCTCCATGTAGAATTTCGCGGTGTTTGGGCCATAATTGCGGCCTCTAGAGCGACCAGAAAATCAGACAAAAATTTAATTATTGGTTCATTTCATCCCCTAAATATTAACCGATCTTTACCAAAAACAATAGGGGTCTTCATTGGCCAGAACCCATCCTACATGCAAAATTTCGTGAAGATTGGTCCATAACTGCGGCCTGTATCGTGTTTACAAATTATAATGGACAGACGGACGGACGGACACACATGTTTAGATCGACTCAGCTAGTCGAGATATGACGATCGGTATACTTAACGGTGGGTCTAGGACTAATATTTCGCGGCGTTACAAACTCTTGGGGCTGCACAAAGCTATAATACCCTGACAACATAGTTGTGTAGGGTATAATAATATTTAAGGAATCCATGCCTTCAGCTCTAAGCCCCTTCGAAAAATATTCCTTATAGCAGGGATAGAGCCTAAACATACTTACTGAAAAATCCATACTTGTGGTTCGGTCAACAAGTCCACATTTTTTTATCTTTAAAATATCAAACACTTTAAATCGAAACTTTTTCCATCCTGCCTCTTGACCATATTTGGTATCTCTAAGTGTTCTCTTGCGTTGAATAAAATCGCCTTTGTTGTTACTGTCTTTCATGGTTTTATAAATCAAGGCCACTGGGAGTCGTCTCTGTTTTCTGTCATCCAAAGATTAATTGTTTCGACGAATAAAAGTTAAACGACAATTGCGGATTGTGTGTTTTCCCCACAATTTATCTATGTTTGCCTTTTGGGAATTTTAGCTTCGGAATTCTGTGGTTGGCCACTCGAAATTTTGTTAATTGCTCGTTTTTGTTTAAGAATATAATGTTGCTGTTATTATCACAATCGTCGTTGTTGTTGTTGCAAAATTGTGGTTATTTTTGTTTTTGGGGCGTAACATTAATCGTTTAAGTGCCACAATTTATACTGGCCTCTGCTGTCGCCGCGTCAGTTTTCGCTTGCTACTTAAGAGGTTTTCTGGTTGCCATCATTAAGATAGAGATTGCTGTTTATTATTGTTTTAATGATTTAAGGGGACCCCCCCATTCTCGGTGTCAAAAATTTTTTGATTTAATTCGAATCTACTCTAATTCTAGAATGTCTCTACAAAATTTCAAGTGAAAATCTCAAGAACTCTTAAAGATATAGCCGATTTATTGTGTTAGCATCAAGTGAAGGCTAAAGGGCTTCTCAAACTTTAAAAGCGTTTTTCTCAAAACGAATGGCGGGCACGATAACTCAAAAACTAATAATCCAATCGGTTTCAAATTTTGACACGTTTCTCTGGGAGTGTGTAGCTCTCGTATGAACTAGGATAAAGCTAATCGGTGAAGATCTTCCTTATTTTTTAACTTAGTTTGTGGTAAAAAATAGGCGATTTTCCATAAAATTTTTTTCAAAGTTCCGCCATTTTGTTAATTGTTGTGCGAAGTCAATAATCCTAGTTCATACGAGAGCCAGACATGTCCTCTTTCTAAAACAGTTGGAATTTTCGGATTCCGATGTTCCAGTGAGGAGTTATCATGCCCGCCATCGAAAATATGGACTTTTCTTTGAACCCAAAAAACAACAACAACAAATTTTGGTAAATTATTTTTCTTCCTTTTTAAATCTTCAAATACATATGTGCCAAGTTACAAACCTTTACAAGCCTTGGTATTGATTTATCAGCCCATTGAAAATCTTGAAAAAATAAAATCGAGAATGGGGGGGGTTCCCTTAAGAGGTTTTCTGGTTGCCATCATTAAGATAGAGATTGCTGTTTATTATTGTTTTAATGATTTAAGTTTTAAAATTGAGGCGGTTCGATAGGCGGAGGCTTATTTTAAGAGATGGACATTTGTTTGCGGCAGGATACGATAAAATGAAAATCGTTTATTACCTTGATAAAAATATTAAAGACACCCTGTTTAATATAAGAATTTCAGAGCTGTTTTGAAATGATTAATAAAATTCCGACTTGTTTCTGATATATATCTTTGGCACATTTTGTTTTTTAATCGGTAAGGGGTTCTAAGACCAATCCACATCTTCTTCGAACACCCTTAGATATAATTTCTTATCCAATCTATTTTTAAACCCTTCACCACACTGTGGTACAGGGTATTATGTCTTTGTGCATATGTACGTCCGTCCGTCTGTCTGTCCATGTTAAATTGTAAACAAAGTACAGGTCGCATTTATGATCCGAATTGGATGAAATTTGGAACAGCTCATTTGTTTGGCCCAAGGACGAATCCTATTGAAATTGGGAAAAATCGGTTGAGATTTAGATATAGCTCCCATATATATTTTCGTCCGATTTAAGGTAATTGGTGCACCAAAGTCCCTATATATTTTTCGATTTGCACGAAATTTGGCACAGCGTAATGAATAAGTTCAGGGATGATGTGTGCAAAGATTTAGACATAGATCCCATATATATCTTCGTCCGATTTAAGGGAAATGGTGCACCAAAGTCCCTATATATCTTTCGATTTGCACGAAATTTGGCACAACGTACTAAATTAAGTCCAGAATGATGTGTTCAAAGTTTCGTGAAAATCGGTTCAGATTTAAATATAGCTCCCATATATAGCTTCGACCGATTTTAGGTAAATAGTCCACTAAAGTCCCTGGAAATCGTTTGATTTGCACGAATTTTGGCATAGTGTACTGAATTAAGTCTAGAATGATGTGTGAAAAGTATTGAAGAAATCGGTTCAGATTTAGATATAGCTCCCATATATAGCTTCGCCCGATTTTAGGTAATTAGACCACTAAATTCTCAGGAAATCTTTTGATTTACACGAATTTTGGCACAGTGTACTGAATTAAGTTTAGAATGATGTGTGAAAAGTTTTGAGAATATCGGTTCAGATTTAGATATAGTCCCATATATAGCTTCGCCCGATTTTAGATAAATAGTCCACTTAAGTCTCTGGAAATCTTGATGTGCTCGAAATTTGGCACATAGTTATGAATAAGGTCTAGAATGATGCTTGCCAAGTTTCGTGAAAATCGGTTCAGATTTAGATATAGCACCCATATGTATTTTCATCCGATTTAAGGTAACTGGTGCACCAAA
This sequence comes from Musca vetustissima, assembly GCF_032173495.1. Lineage (NCBI taxonomy): Eukaryota > Metazoa > Arthropoda > Insecta > Diptera > Muscidae > Musca > Musca vetustissima. The sequence continues at coordinate 281,577 of NW_026879866.1, forward strand.
AGCCCTATATATGTTTCGATTTGCACGAATTTTGGTATAGGGTACTGAATTAAGTCTAGAATGATGTTGCTAAGTTTCGTGAAAAGATCCATAGCTAGGCCGATTGACACAGCGTACTGATGTTATATAAATTAGTCTCTAGCAAGTTTCCCTGAAATCGGTTCATATATAGATTTATAACAAAACGCGTCGTCTATTAGGATATAAACAAAGTGGTGAAGGGTATCATATATTCGGCCCAGTCCGACTTTACTACTTTCCTTACTGGTTTAAGATATTAAGATAAATGCACACCTGCAAGTTTTTGTGTTGAAAATTTGCAACCTCTCCAACAATAATTTCCTTTCTCTTCGTTATTAGCTTTCTTTTAACCATTACGAATTTGCCATCTTGGAACAACATTAAATGAACACCGCGTGCGAAGCGTTAATAAACTTCGTAACGGACAGGTTGTAAAGGTAAACAAGTTATTAAAAATACACCATGAAATATTTCTTCTGAAGGAGCCCAGAGTAGTTTGGACAGCGGTGTTGTCGTTCTTTTATTCGTCTTCCTCCTTTTTAACAAGAAACTATTTTAGTTCAGCTTTGGTCAGTAGTTTAAGTTTGGTCCTTAACGTAAAATTTGCGACAATGACATAGAATGAAAACAAAAAGAAGCAAAAGAATAATAATGAAAGTTCCACGAGCAAAAGCCAACTTGAATGTGACTATTTTTTATGGCCAATAGGGATCCAAGGATGAATGTTTTTATAGAATACTAGCATATACCCGCTACTTCGTTAGCGAATGTGGGTAATATTTAAACATGTATTAACTTATTATTTTATTTTCATAGAAAACTGCATATGTCAGAAAAACTAAACAATCCACACATTAGTACACAGTAGTACGAATTTCCAAAACTTCCTACTTAACCCAAACCTACACCCCCACAGTGATCCTAAATTAAACTTTTAGGATTCCAACTCTATCGGTTCACCCACAATTTAAATTGTGCTAAATTTAGTACACGGTAGTACCAATTTCCAAATCTTCCTACATACCCTAATCCTACACCTCCACAGTGATCCTAAATCAAAATTTCAGTATTCCAACTCTATCGGTTCACCCACAATTCAAATTGTACTAAATTTAGTACACAGTAGTACCAATTTCCGAAACTTCCTACATACCCCAATCCTACACCTTTTTAGTGATCCTAAATCAAAATTTCAGGATTCCAACTCTATCGCTTCACCCACAATTTAAATTGTACCAAATTTAGTACAAATTTCTAAAACTTCCTACATACCCACACCCTACACCACCACAGTGATCCAAAATCCAAGTGTAAGGATTCCAACTCTATCGGTTAATTCAAATTGTACCAAATTTAGTACACATTAGTACAAATTTCTAAAACGTTTACATATCTCAATCTTACACCTCCACAGTGATTCTGACTCCAAATTTCAGTATTCTAGCTCTATTGGTTCACCTAAAATTCAAATTGTACCAAATTTAGTACATTTTAGTACTTTTCGCACACATATAGTTCGAATATCCAAAAAACTCTTTAGTACTTTTCGTACCGTTCTAGTACGAAAACCCAGCCTTATCTGTCACCATTGGACCAAGAGTGACCCTTACCCAAAATTTCAAGATTCTAGCTTCAGCCGTTTCGTCTGGACGTTGATGAATCATTAAATCAG